>NC_088861.1:23599711-23901211 GCF_963853765.1 Magallana gigas
TACGAAATGCGTGCTCCAAGTTGGTTTCATTGTCATTCTTTAGCAGATCATCATACACAAACAGCTGAGGCCTGCAATATTGAAGGAATAAAAAAAAATAATTTAAATTGAATCATTCAACAAACCTTTAAGTATTGTGATATAAAAATAAAACTGGAATGGATTTTTTGCATTGATGAATATGCATGATGTTACTAGTTTGTCATGACCAGAATTTCTTCATTATAAATTTGATTCATTGAAGTATTTCATTTTAAAAGAATATACATATTATGCATATGCAAATTTACATGTACAACCCAGAACATCCTAAATAATGTCCATGAACCTAATACTGTATACAGGGTTATTTTCGCCCAATGTTATTTTTGCCCTCCTTCACTTGCATTCAGTTGCGCCCTGTCTTCAATAATAGTTTGAGACATTAGACTTCTCCCAGTCTTTAATTCGCCTGCTGAGAACAAGGGCGAAAGGGGCGTAAATAAAATGGGGGCGAAAATTTCCCTGTATACAGTAAATCACAGGACGCTTTGACCTTTCGATTTACCAAATAAATACAAATCCTCCATATGTCTAATTGTTTCCTCTACCATAGAAAAAAGAGAATGTCATACAGCCAAATAATTGAGACATTGTTACTGAAGTCAACAAAATAAGCGTGGGAGTTGACTTAATGCCATTTCGGTTACTATAAACCAACTATTATTCGGGGCAATTTATTTTGCAATTTGCAGGAGATAAACAAGTTTGCAGCGACTAATTCTTACAATCATGATATAGATTGTCTTAAAAAAATAAATAAGAGACATATCATGACAGCAAGAAATAGCGTTAGTCGCAATGATAATCGAGGCTCTCATAAACCTCGCAAAATTTTTTCGCACATGAATAAAAGTGGTTCACAGTAATGACAAGAGACTTTCGCTGGGGTCACCTGAAGTGGTGGAGGAGGGCATTGAAGGCCAGCCCGTCCCTCCAGCTGGTGGTGAAGTTGTGGATGTCCACTCCCTGGTATCCCTCCGTGCACTGTCGGCACCAAGTCAGCAGTGTCCGCTCAAGGTTGGTCTGTCGAAGGTCATCCATCACGTCCTTCATCACGTCCTTGACCTTAAACAAAACATAAAATAGTCACTGTGTACAGTAATACTTGGATACAGTGAAGTACTGTCTGACTTTTTCTGTATGGTTGATAGTCTCGCAATCTCAACTCTTGATTGAGAAAATGGAGTGAGGTGAATGGCCTGTGACCCCATACAGACAGCAAGGTAATAGTTGTATCTGTGTGGTATGAAAACCTCACTCTTTCTACTTGAGGTTTAATTGGAAAATGCAGTACTGGAGGGAATTTCTTTGGATGTTGGGCAGACTATCAGTCTACATATCATGACACATTATGGTACTGTGTAATATTTTACATCTTACATACTGTGGAATCATTAGATTTCGTGGTGGCTCAATTTTCGTGGATTTCGTGGGTACCTCCTAACATCCTCCACGAATAATATATTAGGATTATAAAGTCATATTTTGTTTTGTAGGTATAAGAAAATACACGAAATTACGTCCCCACGAACCTATAAAATTTCAGGAATCCAAGAAAATTGGCCCCCACGAAAATTGATGATTCCACAGTATAACAATATACTGGGACAGGCCTGACTCACCTGCCAGTGTAGAATGATGCTCCACACCAGTCCCAGGGTCAGTTTCTGGTTCCCATCCACTATATCATTGCTGCTAATGTTGACCAGTTTAATCTACAAAATCATTGTATAACATGCTTAAGGAGATGCATCAGAATGTTACACAGTAGTTTCATGTACTAAAATTGTGCTTTAACATTCCCTATTATATAACTTTCCCCCCCTCAGTCTGCTTCTGTAAACTTGATTTGCATATGAGATTTCCATTATTTTAACTAATTGTACTTTGACACAGCTAGCTTTAATGTAGTACAAAAAAAAAATACATTTTTCTCTTCCACAATGATTTGATTAATTGGTGGGTACCTGTATATTGATATTTCATTAAAGAGTTTTGCAAATTACAAAATTTCTCTTCTAGAAAAAAAAATTAAGTTCAAATGAGAGTATCCCTCAGCATGTATAAAAGTAATATTTGGCAATAAATCTAACTTTTAGAATACAACAAACATTTAAATCTGTCAACTTCATTAAAAGATTGATGTAAAAAGATTATTTACCGGTTACCGTATATCAAATCTTGCTTTCTCCATCAACAACACAAAGTAATATCATAAGATATTAATCTACCTAAAATCAATACCATTCAAGTACAAAAAAGTGTGATACTGTCTCATATCTGGCTCTTAATGATACTCAGAAATAGCCCTAGTAAGAGTCTAAGTGAAATAAATCTGTTTCCTCATGCCACAATGCTACTGACTTGGCATATAAACCATTTCCTGAAATTGATCCCATTATTGGCGATATGGTGACATTTTACATCTGCAGTAACCAAACTTCCCTCGGATTATATCAGGATCTCCCCAAATCTCCCAAAACCAATTTTAAACAACATCAATTCCAATTACGTGGACATTATATCTGGACACACATGGCATGACTCACATTGTAGCTCTGAGCGAGCACGTCCAGCACTCGATTGACGTTGTTGATGTGATGAACTCGCATGCGTCCTTTCTCTTTACCCTTCCAAAAAAAGACACAAAAAACAGTTATTATTTTTCTTTAGCATTAGAGGTTGCCTCCAGTAATCAATTGAAATGACTCCCTGTACCTCTCGCACAACTGTGTATGGTCGGCTTCAGATGCCTTCCTAATCAAGGGCTTATTTAGCATCACTTTTATACATGATTAAGTTGACTATTGTGGAATTGATCAAATGGCTACAACATTGACAATTGGGATTATACCCACTTCAGCAGTAATTACCAAAGTTTTTTCAATACACAGTTCAGTCAAGCTCAATTCAGAAACTAAATTTTAAAAAAAAATTCTGGAGAGAAAAAATTCATATCATAAGTATTGCTCTATATAAATTACTTTTTCATCACAAGTTGGTCTTTCAATCATGAGCATTACAATAATCTAGAAAAAGAATTCAGGTATAAATATTCGCCAGAAATTCTACTCATTATTTTTTATCTTTTATAAATATTTCCAAGAGAGAGATCTTAAAAAATTCCTTTCCCTTGACATTTCAGCCAATAATTTGAGCAATTTTTACACCCTTTATGAACTAGCTGTTACTGCTATTTTCCCAACAAGTCAAAATCTCTGTCGTCTGTCTCTCCGTCCGTCTGTGTGTAAGTATGGTATGTACGGTTGAAGCAAAACTGCATTACACAAGAGCAAGGCACCATGCAGTAAAAGCAAATCTTAATGTCATACATAAAATAGCTTTATATCTAATATCAATACCAAATCACAATTAAAATCTATTCATCAGTCACAAGTTGTCATTGATGTGAACAAAGCAAATACTTTGTCTAAAAAACATCATCCAACTGCTTTATTGACTGAACATCTGTTGTTGAGCTGACATTGATTTTCTATGTAATTTGATGCAGTAACATGCACTTGATTGTTAGAGTCCATGACATTGCAATTATTTGGCACATAAACTTAATTTTATTGACAACCTGGCTCCATAATATTGAATTTGCTAGCATAAATTTGCTTTTATGAAATATTGCATATTGGCATGGGATATTTATTAAAACGATATCATAAGTTTTAACGTAAATTTTCTTGAATGGGGGAAACTAACCAATACTAGCTTGTGTCATAAATTAAACAACTTTTATATATCTGTACAAATGAGGTAAGATTTTAACAACTAGTCACTCAATCATTTATATAGAGAAATGAACAAATAATTGTAAAATATTTTAAGTGTCATCAAAACATAAAAATTTTACCATGACCTTCAGAGTTATGAGTGACCTTGACCTACCATAGCTTTGCCGCTGAGGACCTCCAGCAAGGACAGAAGGAGGGTGCCATCTTTGAGATCGGAAAATAAATCTGTTACCAAGGAATGTCCAGCCTGAAAAATTAGAAAGAATTCAGTATCCACAATTTAATTCCAAATGTAAAAAGTTGGTGGAAATTATTCAACAAAACTTTCATGAACAGTAAATTGAAGTGGAATTAAATAATAAGTATAATAAGCAAGAATTGCATGAATTACACATGAATTATGCTCTTTCGTGTATGCATGGTGTGCAAAAGAAATTTTTAAAGGATGCTGAGATTCGAGAAAAAAAACTTTAAACTAATCCTCTAAAAAAATGTTTGAAATTTATATATGTATTTGACTACAGTCTCTTTCACAGTTTCTGCAGACTAGTTTATCTTTGAAACACCACCAACAAACTCTGCCATAAATATATCAGTTGGTTTACAGCATTTATATCGATCACTATATAAACTTATTTTTCATTATAAATAAAACTTAATTTGGAAAGATTCAAAGCAATCAGATTTTTCAACATTAATTGTGACATATGGTCATATAAAGTTGCTGCAATGATGAAATAATTATGCATGGGAGAACTGGTAATCTTACTAGTAATTTGAACATAAATGTGACATACACACTGCAATAACAAATTATCTTTAACACCACCTGTGCAGTATATTTAGGTAGCTGCAATAATGTAGCCCTCTCCCTAATTTTTTTTTTTTTTTTTTTTTTTTTTGCCAGCTACTTAGCATCAGATATCAAAAAATTGGAGAGGGCTACATTAGGGTGCCTGCTTTTTTTTTTTAGGGGGGGGGGGCAAATAATTATAATGATTAATCTTCTATAGATGTACAGAAATATTTCTGCTGTTGTTCTTCAGAGTCGACACAATTTAAGATAGATACATTAGGTACATTGCCATCCTTTAATGTGACGTACATGAGCACGTTTTATACTAGAAATGCCATTAATGTAAGTAAGTACCTGCATAGTGCAGATCAAATTTACACAAATAAGTTCTTTCCTGCATATTTCATGTACATGTATATGACCTCTATGTGTAAATTTCCACGTTTTACAAGATATTTCTCTTACAATAACCTGGCGCTTTCACAATTAATCAACCAAGCAAGCCATATTGGGGGTAATTTCATGTAGCTATGCTAAAATTGATCAAAATTCATACATATACTCCTTTGATGAATATTTTTTTTTTTCAGTTTACTCTATAATCAGTAGTTTTATCTCAACTCAGCTCAGGGAAAAAAAAATGCAAACGAAGATAGATCGACTGTTAAACATTCCCCAATAAAGGATTTACTAGGAATAAAATTTTGGATCAAATCTTTCATATTAAATATCATATTAAAATTTAAAATCTATCAGATTGCATCTGAAATAAGATAATTTGTAGTTTAAATTTGTCATGTTCTCATTATATCTAATAGACATATGAATAAATGGAGATGAAATTGGATCATTAATATACTTTCTGATCTGAACTTTTTAAGTCTAGCTGATACAATACCTGGTATTTAGAACACTAATAAGCATTACTTATAGAATTGAATGCAGTTCATCTGGGAAGCAGAGCTGTCTTTTATCACACACTACAACACATATGATGTAGATGAACTGCCACTCAAAGATTCAGAATTCTCAAGAGTCTACATGTATATGTACATATCGGAAATGTATACGTATCGGAAACCCACGGTCTGTCTCACTTCTCGGTAGAGAGAAGCGAGTCCGACCGTAGGTTTCCGATGATGACATATTGTATAAAGCTATCAAGATCTTATAAAATCCACAATCAGAGAGAAGATTAAATTGATTTTGATAATTGGTGTTGATTGAGGTCCAATATGTGAAAGTTTTTAGTTGATTTATTCACAGGAGATGTGCAGGCTTGATTAATATTTAGGAATCTTCAAACAGCCCATAGTTTTGTTTCATGTCCCCCTTTAGCAAAACAAAATTGTCTAAAATACATTGATTCAGAAATTAAATTTAAACCCTTAATGTCTTCCTGTTTCTCCCTTCATTTTCTAAATTAAACGAGATTGTATATCTTCATTTCACCACCTCTGATATTCAAAGGTAGTACTGATATAATTCATCAAAATAATGACAGTTACCTATATATATATATATATATTAGACAATATACTGCACTTGCTGCCACCGTCCAGAATCGTAATACAAAAAATTATCATAATTCATTCTTACAACCTCAAGTGCTTCTGTAATATATGTCTGAATTTGACTTTGAGGTTTTTAGCCTGACCTTTGACAGCTGTGAATTTATCCACTTTGTAAATGACCTTTTCTGGATGTCTTCCCTTTCATCTACAATAAAAATAAAAGTGATTTATGAACCACACCAGGAAACAAATTAATCTTGCATCTCTGTTTTCATCTCTTATAATACTGCTTAGGCCATATTTTGTTAACATCACAGCCTCTGATAATATTTATGGGCATCCTCTAAGGTTTCTTTTATCATTTTTAAATTTGTCAACAAATAAGATAATGGTACCTGACTTTCTTTATCCCGTAACAATTAATGAACAATAAAAAATACAGGTGCAACATGTATTGATAAGACTGACTTATCTTTATATATATAATTGTATTAAAAAAGAAAGTTGCAGAATTAATCTTTTATCAATGAATTGAAATAAAATAATTAACTATAAGATTTTTATCTAATTAAAGTAAAATTAGAATTACATCCATATCAGTCATATATTAGTTCAATAGAACTAATTTTCAGTCCCTCGGCACTTAATAATTATTTCAAATTTGGTTATAATAATATCCATGCATGTGTTTTACCTTGCATAATAGCTAGCATATCTTAAATTCTCTTTTATAAATAAACATCGGTTTTTTAGCAAATCTTTTTATTTCTATAAAAATATCTAAATAAGGACAATGCTGTGATATATGATAAGAATTATACCTGCATGGGGCTTTGAATTACATTCAGAAAAGGAAATTATGAAATTGATATTAAAATTTTCTTATCAGTAAATACCATCAAAAGATGAATTTCACATTCTTTTCAAACACAAAACATTATTGGATGGTATCCCTTTCACATATTTATTTACACAACAACACCCAACTTTCCTTTATAAACAGTTTCTGAACTTAAGGAGGTTAGGCTCTGGGTGGTCAACAAACAAAACCATCAGATCTACCATAAATTTTTAGAAATAATGTCTTAAATTAAGCTATAAACTTTTCTTTTGTAAAGAAAAATTCCATATATATATAAACTTTAAATTTGAGTATTTTCTTAATATATTTTATTTAGAGCTCTTCTTTTGAAGGAGATCAAGTATACCAGCAGGTAGTCCAAAAATTGCCACAGCTTTCAATCCCTCTTAATTATACCATACAGTACCGTACTATTCAAATAAAGTCCTCAGGTTTAATAGCTTTAAAATAATTAATACCTATAGTTCTGTTGGTGTATACTCTATTTACAAATAAAATCATGCATATACATAATTATCAAAAAATCATCTTCGCTAGACAGGAGTTTCTGATCTGCACTGCTTTGGAGCAGTGTGGATTTGAAACCCTTGGCTAGTGAAAATGTAAAAAAAAATTACTAGGTATGACTTGATTTTTCTAAAAATCTTATTAAGCTACCATTAGAGCTATAATAAAAGTAGTTTAATGCCTCTAAGTAAGTCTTCATTTCAAAAAATATACATTTGATATAAAATTATCATAATAGTGAAAAATGTCAAGGTCATGCACACAAATTTCTCCGCCCATAATATATCTATCGTTGTATGCATCTTAAGGTATAAATGTCAAAAAACTAACTACATAATACTCTTATAGGTCAAGTATTCAGATTAAATGGGTGCCGTATTTGAATTTCTTAAATGACAAATACCTCCATCAGACACCTTTATATACATGTAAATAACACATAGCTCGGATACCTGGAAAGTTTGACACAATTAAAATCTGGGACAACTACATACGCATAAGTGAAATAAAGTTTTAACGCATCATTATAAGCATCTGTTTCATATTTTGGGGATGTATTGGCATATTCTTACAAAATGTTTTAAAAAAGAAGCAAAATCTGTTCATTTGTTTGGAAAGTCACTTTCCAATTTCAATATTGTTTTTAATAAGACAAATCAATGTATTGGTGATGAAGATTGAGGTTTCTTAATTTAGGTGCACGGTGCCTCTTTGCTCTATGAGGGACCTCGCTGGCTAGCTCCTCATTGGTTGAACTAGTGGTCTGACAGCAACAACAAATGAGGTTAAATATCAGAAGCCTGAATCAAAGACAGCACTTAGCTGTTGCAACATGAGAGAATATATAAAATCATATGATGCAAGTAATATCAAAAGTAAATAAATTTGTCTGTATAGTGCATTTATATTAATGCAGTTTTCAACAAACCATAAAAAATTCCTTGTCAATTGGGAATGCAGGTAACTTTTAAAGCTTGAAAAACATGAATGAAAAAATAACCCAATATCCTTTTGGAAAGATGATATCATAATGATAGACTAGCCCTAAGGAACTGCATTTAAAAGTTAAAAGTTTAGCATTTAACTGTCAAATTCACCTTCTCAGCATGCTCATTAGAATTTCCATAAAGCACAAGCTGACTGGGATATCACCAAGTCTTAAAAGCACTATGGGAGCTTTATAAATTCACCTCAATCAACTTCAAAAAATGTTGTGAGAACTTCCCTTATAAAAAAAAAAACCGCATCTCATTAACAAACTTCCAACTAAAAAAATTGACACCCTCATGAAAATCAAACTTTTAAAAGCAGACACCAAATGGAGAGAAGTGAAATTATAGCAATGTGACGACGTTTTATTGATCTATAATCAGTCTCGTATCATCTGTGTTAATTTGATGGCAAATTGCCTTCTGAAATGGGCTTAAATGTTTTCATTCATAATTTGGTCTCTTTAGTGGTATACAGGAATGTTTTGTCATGGAATTTGAGCATTAAATGAAATCTAAATAATCTCAGGGCTGTGTCAACAACCGACTGCTAATCTTTGATACTGTTGTCTCCAGTTCAAATTATCTCTTTGTCAGAAAGGTTTTAAGTATTTGTGACAGTCTGCAAAGTAGGAAGTCATTACAGAGAGAGAGAGAGAGAGAGAGAGAGAGAGAGAGAGAGAGAGAGAGAGAGAGAGAGAGAGAGATTCTGAGAGCAGAGAGCAGAGAACTTTTAAGAGAGAGAGAGCCAACAGAGAGAGAGAAAGAGAACTTAGCATTAATTGTTGTAATAGCATGATAAATTATGGATTTCTCTTCCTCAGTTTATTATATCAATTTTACAAATTCTTTTAGAACATTTTTTCCCATGACATTGATATAACTTGTGATTTGCTGATCACATTAAAAGCATAACTGGACATATAAACCTCATTTTTAAGGTGAAAGTTGAATTTACTATGATAAGGGAACAAATTAGTTTCTGGTAATACAAAATTTGTACCAAAGTTTGCGTGGCAGGTCCTCATCTAAAGTAATCTTAAAATTACCAAAACATCTTAGCATTCAGAAGAAAAAAATAAACATTATCATAAGATTACATGAAGACGTATTAATGTGATGATAAAGACGGTTTGATAGCTAGCTAGCTGCTCCTCAGAGTTCCATATCAGCCCCAAACCCATGAGTGCAAGTTTTTCTTTTTTAGGCCAAGTGAAATGTTTTCCGCAGTGAGTTTGATCCCACCAACATTGGCATGGATTGATAAGCCAGTCATTTTAATCAGATCAACTTCCAAATATTGAGTTTATACCCAACTAAAAAACCCCGAAAAGGTCAGGCCAGATTAAACAATACAGAGTCCTAATTTGGAAGGATATTGCAAGTCTAGTGTTAATCCAGGACCATTAATGTCATATAAGTTAAAATTAATTAGTGCTTCAAGTCAAACATTGGGTAAACTAGCGAGGAATAACTGAAACACACAGAACTCTTCAATAGCTCCTTTGAGTGGTATCACTGTGCATAACATTGGGTATATATGCAACAACAAACTTTTTTCTTGGTGTTTGGTCCAGATTTGACACAAAAGTTTTTCTATGTTTCATTTTTCCCTCTAGATATTTTGCCTTGCATGAAAAATTGTAAAGAAAAAAGTGCAAATATCATTTATAAACAGATAATGTGATGATGATGATGATGATGATGATGATGATGATGATGATGATGATGATGATGATGCAATTTTAAGAGAAAAAAATAAAATTAAAAAGTATTAAAATCAAAAGCTTTGAAAGAAAGATATATAGTCTGGAGTATTGTATATATAAATGCAAAAAATAAAGCGGCAATAACACCAAATGCAGAAAAATATCCCAACAAAGTAAATGATTTTATTATTGTTGGATTCATATGCATACGAAAAGTACAATGAAATCGTCAGATTGATGGCTTAATTCAATTGAATTAACTAGTATAACCCCTTCATATCTGAGCATGTACCATTTATTAACTGAAGTACTGCAGTATATACTTGGATGATTGCATGGTAGTTGAACAAAAGCAATACATTCAAGTACATTTGTTTTCTGCCAGTGAAGCTAATTAAACTTGAATTAATTATCAGGTACTTGTCTGGCCTGTAATCCCTACAACCTTCTGCACACAGAACTAAATTGAAAAGGAAGAAGATAAATCATTCAATAATTAAAGTACCAATTGGCATTTAACTCAATTTCCAATACCCTGTATTTCTATCAATGGCTTCCAATCGATTGGTATTAATCAGAAATGTGTCCTATTTGTATCATTGATGTGTTTGTCCGGTATTCGGCCGAGATGATAGAGGGGAAAGTTAGTAGAGCAGCAGATATACGTATGTGTATAGAGAGGGGGAAAACGAAATCCCCAATCTGGTGTGGATTTCATGTTCAAAGAGATCAATATTTGGCTCTCAGAGATTGTGTATAGAATTGAGAGGCCTATAAGTGGAGATATATGATAGCAAGACAGTCTCTCTCAGTATTGGTGAGACATGCTGTTAAAGTTCACTAAGGCTTAATTGATTTGCACTTTAAAGAAATTTTGCTCATTTCAACGGCATTTCAAATATTTATATGTAGGTATAAATCTATGTTTCATATACATATACTTTATTTTTACTGATAATGTTGTCATATTGTTTATAAAATAAAAGTTGAATGACCTTTTTTTTTGGCATTTTGACCTTTTATTACCACTGACCTTGACCTTTTGTACAATGACCTTGAAGTTTTAAAACACTTCCTATATACTGTAACATAAAAAAAAATTGATCTCTGAACAGATTTAGGAACTAAACATGTCAAGAATTATCTTTATGGCATTATGGCAATGCACTGAACAGTAACAATGATCGCGACCAGATTGGATTTTGCATTTATAACTGTATTTAATCTGCAGTCGTGAAAAGCAGAACTTTCCTTTTTACTCTAATCCTTTGGTAAAGCCAAAAGGATTCAGCATATAGCCATAATTACATTTAAGTACACTTTAATCCTATCAGTCTCTGCTTCGTAAATCTCTTACTTTAAACATGCAATGGCCATAAATTGCTTTTTTACAATTTAACATCTTTGTATAAGACTTGACTGAGGAAAAGAGATATACATGTAATAAATATTTGCAGTCAATGAGTATAGTGTTTTGCATTTAAACTTGACATGCAAAATATATACATGTAGAGAGTCTGCATGGCTGGTATTCTGAATTTATACAGTCTGCTTCTGTACACTTTAAATTGCTGCTTTTTTGTTTATTTAAAAATTTAGCTTGTCGATGCATGTGCACTGAATGCCTATATCAGACATTCAAGTTCATCAAGATAATTCTGCTTAAGTTGATGCATGAATTAACCTAAAGGTGAAACATGCCTTGTTATGAAATCTGCATTATTTACAGCAAGATTCTGATGTGCAACAAAATTTGAACTACATTTACCTAGCATTATACTGCATGCTTTAAACTTATGATTTAATTCACTGAGCTTCAATGCATCTTCATTGAGTTGTTTAATAATAAACTCCGAAAAAAGAGTCTGAAAGACAGACAACCCCACCCACTGTGCGAGTGCCGATCATAACCATATTAATTTTGGAATAAGATTGCCTTTCACATTGCACTAGATTCCATGCAAGTACTCGGAGCAAGAGGATTATGTCACCCATTACATAACAGTGTTGGCACTGAGCAATGACACCCAATCCTCCCAAGTCGAGGGGCTCAATATCACAGAGAGAGAGACTTTTGAAGTCTGTTTATTTGCCCTGCCAGGTATTGAGCTTCCTTCTTCATATTTACACGACTTATTATCATTTGACCAAACCTGAAATCGTCTGCGTTCTTCAAAAGCCGAAGGGAAATATTGGACGGGCACTTTGTAACACTGGTCAAACAAGGCTAAATTAGCACCCCGCCGCGGAGCCAGGACAAACAGAGAGAAATCATTATCAATCCATAAAAGGGTTTGGCGTACTTGTTTTTGGGAAGCAATAAAATAACACTGGCTGACTTTGGATACAAATATATATACATGTTTATATACAACTTCATAAGGTCCCTCACTTTGTTCTTATCTGAAATTCAGTCATAAACTATGTCATTTCATGACATCAGAGGTGTACACAGAAAAATTGGACTTCATTGACAAGAACTAGAAAGCTACCAAACAAGCATTAAATTAAACAAGAAATCTGAAACAAAATTATGGACATGCATTTATTTTAATTTTAAAACCATGCAATCTCCTATGTTACAGGTGTTCTTTTTTTCATTTCTGAGATGCCATAAAGGAAACAAGTTTCAAATATGTCATTTTTCCATCAACTTTGCTGTGAAGTTTGTTGAGTTTAATCAATATTCTCTTTGCCCATTTCAGGGAGCAATTTCTCACTTTGTTGACAGGCCAGCTGCACATTTAGTCCCCTAGCTAGTCTAAATATCTCACAAAGGATTCTAACACATTTGGTCAAAGCAATGGGATGTTACACACAATATAATATTACAAATCCATCTTCAATGCCCAATACAGTGAACAAAATTCAATTACATCTGCCTAAAATACAGCAAACTGAAATACAAGAGTTATTGCTTGGCATTGCTTCAATTTTATGACTTTAAATTAGATGATACATGTAATTTAACACAAATGCTGGTACTAACAGAACAATTGAACAAATACATTTCAAGTTCCAGATATCGGTATGTTTATTCTTAACATTTTCACAGAAACATGCATTTGATACATGTAACCTGAAAAATTAACATCTTCATTTCTTGATTTGTGGTGTCCAAGAAAATAATGTATCTTGTATGCAACTTCATTTTATTTACAGTGCAGTGATATTTATCTTCCATTTTTTTGTATATATATATATATAGAATCTTAGCTTGATGGACAGAATGAAAATTAAAGTTCCTAATAACGAAGTTGAAAAAGAATCACGACTATTGAGACTTAACTTATTAGACGAGAATTAGGGGGAGATTAAGCCAGCACTGTACAGGGGGCATTAGGTCTTCTGTGCCTGGTTAGCAAGTTCCTACACATTTACCTCCAAAAAAAAAAAATTCATGATTAAGGAGTTTTATAAAAAATGCATGTCAGACTGCACATTTCTGGCATGAAATGCCCAGTATTACTGAGGAGACCATGAGTTATCTGAAAATGGGTAGTGTTTGGGAGTGTTTTCCTAAGGTTTCACCCATTGGTGTCTGTTGTGAATCATATTACATTGTAAAATAATGGAAGAACCAGTGGTTTTGACCTCAGGTGTGTTTCCGGATAAAGAGAGTGGATTCAGTGCTGGATTTTCAGGCCAAATACATTTTCCGAAGGCGCCATCCAACGTTATCCAGCACCCTGGTAGTCCACTGACATTTCAGGCAAGTCTGAGACCAATATTTTCTGAAGGGTACAATACCGGTAGTATGTATTCACCAGTGACTATCGATAGGTCGCTCCGAAACCTCAAGGGAAACCTTGAAGACAGCGAGAACAGGTGCTGTGTCTTAAAGTATAAGCTCAAAGAGGCTCAGAGCACATTGGACTTGCAGAGTGACAGACTGTACAAAATAGAACATTCGGCTCGAGAAAACTCGCTACTCGTGAACGACTTGAAACAGCGAGAGAATGAGTACAGGAAAAGAATAGATTCCCTACAGCTGTCTGAGCAAGAGAAAGACAAACTCAAGGAAGAAAACATGAAAATCCGACAAGAAATGCAAGATCGAGTCAACAAACTTGATCTTGCTTTACGCACAGCACAAGTACAGAATCAAGTTGCTGAAAACGATAATCAGAAACGCGTGCTCTTGCTGGAGCAATCTTCGCAAGCCTTGAGTATGCTAGAAATAGAAAACAACAGTCTAAAACAGGACCTTGGTGATATGCAAAAAGATTTGTCTATTGCAAAAGAGTCAGTTGATCTTGCAAATTCTAAAATTGAACCAATTGATGAAGAAAACAAAGAATTAAGAAAACTGAACTCTCAAATTAGAGAGGAAAATGAAGAACTATCTAGAAAGATAACAGAACTATCAGGGCAGCTACTTGAACTTCGAAGGGTAACCCAATCTATGAAGAAAGAAAATGAAAAACTAGCCACTGCTTGGAAATCAGCATCAGAAGAAAAACACAGACAAAAAAAGCAGATGGAAAAATTAGAAGAAAAGAAGGCAGCCCTGAAATCAAAAGCTTTAACAGCTTCATCTGAGAAAGACAGACTGTTTCATGACAAGATGGATCTCAACAATAAATACCAGCAACTTCTGATTGACAAAGAGGCTCTGACCCAAATAAAAATTGCTCAAACTGATCAACTCAATGAGCAACAATCAGACATTGCAAAACTTAAAATGGTTCTTAAAGAAAGTGATGATGAAAGGCGGAAACGTCAAGCGGAGGTTGCTGAGCTTAAAGGGATAAATGACAATCTCACCATTGAACTGTCATCTGTTAAAAAATTCAATGAAAAATCTTTAGAGAGAACAAGTACATTGGAAAATGAGGTGTCAGAATTCGAAAAAAAGTGTGATATGGGTAAAAGAGAATGTATGAAGCTGCAAGATGAAGTAGACAAACTAAGCAGACAACTCCAAAATGCTGAGCACTATTCCAATATGGTGGCTGAAACCAAGAGTCGAAACCTTCAGAGAGAAAACCAAGAAATGAAGGAATTAGTTCTGAAATTACAAAGTGAAATTCGCAGTTATAAGGATGAGAACTGTCTTCTCGTCAGTAAAATTGATGACCTTTCCGTAAAACTCAGCAATGCTGATGCAGATCTAAGTCACGCTGCTCTCCTCAGCCATGAAGATTTGGAAAACTTGAAGAATTCATGTGAACGCATGACATCCATGATAAGCCAAAAGGACTCAGAGATTCAAGTTCTATCGGACAAATGTTTAGAACTGGAGCAGCTTGCATCGAAATATCAGTCGGAAAACCGTGATCTGAAAAAAGATAACGGAGCCCTGATTGAACACTATGATGATATGAAAAGACTGAAAGATGAACACAAGAGGTTGATACAAGCAAACGCTGAGAATGAGCAAGTCATCAAACTGCTTGAAACTCAGAATGAAGTTCTAAGACAAAGCTCAGAATCCCAGTTAGCCAAACTTCATGATGTAGAACTTTTGGTTATCAGAGCTGAGCAGCTCCATCATGATAATGGGCACCTGACAGAAAGAGTGGCAGAATTGGAAAATATTCGTGATAATCTGGTGACTCAAAAGGAAGAGCTTCTTGCTAACACAGAACTCATCTACAAAAATCCTCAAATTGAAGAGCTGAAGACCCGGGTGGATGAACTTCAGCAGGTGAATAAGCAGTTACGGGATATGAATGATTCGGTCAATGAAAAGTATGAGGCTCTAGAACATATCAATGTGGAGCTAAAGGAAGCTGTAGGTGGGGATGGAACTGTTGTGCCAAAAACAGAACTATTCAAAGTGCAGGAGGAGAGATGTCGTCTGGAGGATGATATCATCCAGATACAGCACAAATGCGAAGAGCTAAGGCAAGAACACGAACAATACCTAAGGCAGTATGGACCTGAAGGGGAAGATACAGTCAAATGGCAGCAAAAAGTGAGAACTCTTGAAAGAGAAAAAGAGGGACTAGAAAAACAGGTGGCCCTCATCAATGGTCAACTCCTGTTGGTTGAAGGTAGCAAGAAAAGATTGGACGAAGTAGTGGAAGATCTGCAGCATGAGATAGTTCACCTCAGGAAAGAGCTGGAGGAGGCAGAAAAACAGGAAGCGAACCGAATATTTCAAGGAAGAGTGAGTGGTGACATGAGCGAGATCGAGGCCAAACTAGAGTGTCTTCGAAATGAGCTCAGCCAAAGCCAGAAAGACAAGATCAAGTTTGAACACCTGGTGCGAACCCTGAAAGAGGAACTGGAGGAAGAAAGAACCAAACAACCGGCTCAGATTACCGAGTCCCTTGATGATGTTGGCTCAGAGCTAACTTCCATGAGAGGAGAACTCCACAAACTAGTTGGCGAAATTGAAAGGAAAGAGCAGATGATCGCAACACTAGAAAACCAGCTTCGCCAATCCAAGGAAAAGATAGAAGACAAGGATAAGATAGTGAAAGATCTAAAATCAGTGCTGGATAAAAGTTCCTCAGCCACGCACAGTCTGGAGGAGAAATTCTCCAGACCTTCTCATAGTGATGATGTCAGAATGTCTGACCCAGTGACAAGATCCAAGAGTTTAAGAGAACGGGGCACGGGCGACAGACTTCAGACACTTCTAGCGCGATACAAGGACTACAGTGATAACGGAAATCAGAACTCCTCAGAGCGTCGAATCAAACCCCTCTCCATCTCCGGAAACAACACAAGAGGTGGGCTTGTGACACGTGATAAAAAATGACTTGATTGATTTGGATAAAATCGTATTCAAATGGTCATTTGTTCGATTTTGTGATATAATGGAAATGTGTGAGTTTGAAAAAAAAAATGTTTTTTACACCAGTGATGGGCTTGTGACATGTGATAAATGATGACTTAATGAATTTGGATAAAATCATATGGTCATGTGTTGGATTTTGTGATAGAAGAAATAATTGTGTTGTTTGAAGAAAAAAAAATTGGCTTTCTGATCTCAAGTAAATCTGATGATGCACATCCACATAATTTCATTTCTCTCTCAGTTACCTCTTTTAAAAAATGAATTTTAATTCTAAATCAAAGTTCAACATGCATCAACAATTTTTCAATGGCGTCAAGAGTTATTAAAAAAAAGAGCGCTGAACTTTTAGTTTATAAAACGTCCACATTTCACGGATTGATTATCATGATTGTCTACTGTCTAGACAATTTCATTTGTATTGATACTTGGAGTGTATCAAACAATAAAAAATACTATTATTAACTGAATACCTGATTGATAATTGCATTTTTAAATTTTAAAAAAAGGACTTACACATTCTGTAAAACTTTTTTTCGCCTTATTGAAACTTTCTTTTATAAAACACACTACTTTCATAGATGAAAGATCAAGTTGAGCAGTTCAGTTTGATGCTACTGTTCAATGATTACCGGTAGTAATTCCAGGCCCTAAGATCTTGTTGTAAATGCATTTTGATCTTTTAATTAAGTGGTTCCTAATTCAATTCAAAGTTCACACCACCTTCACAGAAAAACAAATTTTTTTTTAAGTACCGAAAACATTTGAATGTAATTTTTTGTCCACATCAAAATAAAATGGAGTGGGTGTATTGTTCAATTTCCCCTCAATAATTAATGTGCCAATTGTATGCTAATATGTTTTTACTGGCGTAGACGTCTGCTACTTACATTTTGTAAACATTGAAGGAAAAGGACAATTCAGATAAACTGTATACAGGGAAATATTCGCCCCTGTTCTATTTTCACCCCTTTCACCCTTGTTCTCAGCAAGCAAATTTAAGACTCGGCAAACTCCAAATTATTTTTCTTAAAACACAACTATATCTGGGCAAATTCAACAATGGGGGGAAGCTATTAGCAAGTGAAGAAGGGTGAAATTAAGTAACACAGGGGCGAAAGTAGCCCTGTACAGTTTATTGTACTGGACTACCACCCACTACCATAGTTTTTCAACCACTCCAATCCTAAAGCCACACATACACCTTAATACTTCTTGATAACAAGCCCACACTATAATATGTCTCTACAAACAGTCCCCCCCCCCCATACTTTTCTTTCTTGTTTACGGTCATCACAGTTAAGTATTACATAAGTATAAGAGAATATCAAAAGGTAGTCCCTTTATCATAGATCATCGGTGTCTCTCTATCAGGGGCAATTTGTAAGTCTACAATGTGACTCTCCCAACTTGATAACAATCTGTCGGGGGTAAATTGGCTCAATAAGTTTCTTGTCAGCCTGGCGGGTTGAAGTGTCAATATTACTAGAAATTTATAGCAGTACTTGCCGTTTTATCATTATCTACTGTCAGTTCATTACTAGGTTGACAGGAGCCCTTAAACTTCTAAAACCTCATACAAAACTAAAAATTTTTTTACAAAATATAGAGTACTAAGTCTTCATGGCATAGGAATTCCTTTGTGAAGTCTTGACCATATTTTCCATTACAAAATATACTCATAGTTTTACTCATGATCAAGCCTTGTCTACCCTATAGGTATAAATTAAAGGAAGACTATAAAAAATGTACATGTAATCAACTTCAACCTTAATCCAAAAATCTCTAACCCTCCTTAAACTACTCTCACACTATGCCACTACCCTAACACACCCCCAACCCCCAGGCCCCAATAAAAAATTCTAAACATAAAAACCAGTACTTTGTCAAAAATACAGCTGTTGTATAATGAAAAATCTACCTCAATATGACGTTAAATTTTCAAATTTTAAAAAAGAAATGCATTATCTTTCTACAGCTTAGAGAGGTGCCAGACCTTCTAGTGCAGGAGATACCAGGTATTAAATACAAGACTTGATAGTAATAGTGACACACATTTCTACTGGCATTGTACGACCACGACTTCAATGTTTACATGCTTTTCAGACGACGCTCGAAAAATCCACAAAACAGGAGGAAGAAATTTGAATGCAGTAGTGTTCGTTTTCTATATAACTTTTTTTTTCCCTTTTTTAAACATTTAAGAACCTACGTGCTAAAATATTGGTAATATTTTATCTCTGGGTCTCCAATTGTGTAAGATTTTAATACTCGAAAAGAACCTTTTGAAAATGTGTGCTGGAAATACTGTGCCAATAAACTTTTTTTTTGGAAGGGGGGGGGGGGGGGGCTTGTATGCTTTGCAAATCATAAATCCCATAATTTTAAAAGGACTATTTTTTAGTTATTGAGCAGTTAACTCGATCAACAGCTGCTGCAGAGAATAAAGTTCTGATCATGAATTTTTCATAAAGTTTTAAATAAATCTGTCATTTAGTGTTTTAATTCAATAATTATTTCACTGACAGAGAAATTTCCCTATTGAACCAACTTACCTTTGAATCTTAAATATTTCAGTGTGGTAGCATTGGTAGCTGCAAAGTTTCCTTCCATTGTGAATCCAGACACAATTCTTGTAAATCCCTAATCAAATAACTCCCTCTTGCTGACAAAATTTACCAACCATTACACACAGGAAAACAACACTTCAAGTGATTTTTGATCATCAGAGTCAATTTTTTTTTAAAATCCACAGTCTTAGAACACTTCACATGTTGTATCACAAACTTTCCTCATCACAAAATACATTTTGAATTAACTTTTCTCCAGACTAACTTTTTTTTTCTCATCAAATGCTAATAATCCCGAGGATTCTTATTAACACTTTCTTTCCCCCTTTTTACTCAATTTAAAGGTCATTCTTTATAAAAACAGGAAACTCTCTCCACGCATTCTGTACTGTTGTATCAATACTAATGCTGTGGACCTCCTTTCACTGAATGACTACAAAAAGTAAACAATACGTCCCACACAAATATAAAGCTACTCTCAGAAAGAGAGGGAACTTTAAATGCACAGCCTATCTCTCTGAACGGACTTTCTATAGCAGACCAACGTTGGACAAAATCATGAAAAGAATCAGTGCGTCATTAGTCTGACACAACGGTCTTTGTCCAGAGTATGCGGCCAAAAAGGTAACTGGTAAATTGGGGAATCCCAATATGAAGATGATCCAAAAATCTCTCTAAGTCCAAAAATTTGAAGCACACCTTTCATGGTATCATGGCTACCGAGAATACATGTATATCCATACTACACCTCCTTTGGCTGGGAGATAATAGGTGTGAGATATCAAAGGAAAATCGTCCACACAGTATCACAAATAGCCCGTAATCCCTGATCAAACACTGAACGGGGACATCTGTTGGAAGCAAATTGAAGCAACAACTTTGAATTCATCCAAAGACTTGCTAAATCTCTATGGATCTTGAAGGACACAGAAATAAAATCCCCCCCTTACAAGGTTATAGCATTACAATAAAAAGATTCGACCCGGGTTCTCATCAGATTTTGTGAGTAAATTGATCCAAGAATGTCACACGCGCCTCATTTTGAACAATAATGAAAAACTAGCTCTATACTGTCTGTGCCCTATAATATGATCATACAAATTTAGGGACCATCTCCACAGTTTTCTAATCTTGATAACTCTTTCTCTCTTCTATCTTTCAATGAGATATTGATCAATGCATGACAATCGAGGGTATCAACCAGCGTACAATTTTCATCAATTCCCCGCAAAATTTAGAATCATTTTCAGTGAAATTTACACAGCTGTTTCTCCATGAAATAAAAATGAAAGGGAAAAGTCAATTGTACACAATAGCAGCTGCTCTTTCTTTTATGGCCAGTGATGAAAATAACAAAAGCTCATATAGCTTCCATTTAGAGATAAATTGTATTCAGATTGATTTTTCCCTCCAATTTAGCTTCTTATACGGTCCCTCTGGTGTTGAGGACAAGAAAAGTTCAAGAAGTCAAGATTTTTACAATGAATGATTATAACATCCCATAAAAAGGAGGGCACATTTAGGACCATATCTTTTCTCAAACAAAGCAGCAATGCATGGGGGACAACTTTATAACAGTATAAATATGAAACTAGATGCCAGGATAAATATTTTGACACATACATTTAAATGACTATGATGGCCAACCTAGTAATGATGTCTGATACATTTATCTCTTTTAAAGACGTAATCAAAATTTAAATCAAAGAAAAAAAAAGTCATCTTAAAGAATAAAAGAGAATCAACATCTTATATTTTACAAACACTCAAGGATGTGACATATAAATTAGATTGTGAATGTTTTTCCAAATTTCTCAGTTAAAAACAAAAGTATTCCAATAGACCATAAACTTGAATAAACATACTTTTATCTGCATGAAATCATATCCTTTAATTGAATTATGGATAGTTGCAAATGCTGTAAAAAGGAAGAAGATGGAATTGTGGGGGGGGGGGGGGGGGTTAACAGCAAAATAAGGTTGCATTTCTTCATTTACACAACAAAGAAAAATCTTCCTTATAGGACAGAGTTATCTGTTGGGTTAGAATGCGTAAAAAAATCTTTAAAAAATTTCCATACCATACATGCATTTTCATACTCATTTGCATTTTTTTTATGGCAAAGCAATAAAGTTGTTTTACTCCAGTAATTCAAGGTTGAATGAGATTTATTTTTTTTCTTGTTTTTTCCTGTTCATATGATAAATACATTTATACTCGAGTGATTAACAAAGCTCTCCATATCAGAGCAAGCACTGATCTGTGACATGAAAGCATTATCATAATACAAGAAACATGAACAAATGTATCTCATTTAATTAACTATAGGACAAGGCTTATTGCGACGGTGAAGGTCAAAATCTAGGGGGCTTTAGCAGTAGGGGTTTGGGGAAGGAAGGGGTTAGAGAAAAGGGGAATAGAGTTGGGTGGGGGTGGGGGGGGGGGTAGGAAGGGGAGGGGTGGAAGAAGGTGAGAGACACTGTTTGAAGCTTCAAGTTAGATGGTACATGTACAAGATAAGTACTTCATTATTGGTGACATTGAGGTCAAGGTTATTGATAAATGATATGGTAGAAGTCACGGTTATTTATCAAATTTGAGGCAAAACTTACAATAAGGAATAAAGAATTTACTAAAATACTAGATTGCGTTGCCACATACTGGAGTATCCACTCGTAGTACATTCTTATAAAGTATTAGGAAGGCAGATTACATAACATATGACTTTGCACTTCATTCTTCAGTCTATACACTAGCCATTATTTTCACTCTTTGCATTACAATTGATATGCATGACCCCTTTACTAAATGCATGACTGTATACTGGAATGGACCAGATGAACCATAGCTCACTGGAATTAAGATCACTTCACCAGAAAGGTATATATATAATTCCCAGGTTTTCCTATTCATTTTATCAATGAAATAGTGTCACAGGAATCAGGTGCGTAAATGAGGAATTTCAAATTTTATGATGACATTTTCCTTTTTTTTCGTACATTTATGGAAGAAAAATTGCTTAATCATAAGTGCTTGGCTATCTTACAATTGCGATGACACGAGACCTAGCGAGCGGATTAAGGCTGTAGGCTACAAACCTTGGTGTTCTTTCATGCGCTGTTTGACATCATCCGTGTTCCCCGCTGCCAGCTGACTAGCCATGGTTGTGGAACTAATCCATCCAGAAATAAAAAACACTCTCTAAAATTTCATTCCTGAAATGGAAAAAAATTATATATGATGTATATCTTGTGCAAATAATATATTTAGAGGATAAGGAGACAGAGTAAAAATGTAAAAAAATAAGGTGGGTGGGGCGGTGACAAACCTTACAGAGAGAGAGAGAGAGAGAGAGAGAGAGAGAGATGTGCTGCTCATCTATCACACAGTAATCATATTTTACTGACAAATAGAAGTATTCACTACAATTAAATCAATTTAACTTAAATAGGAAAATATTCCTTATGTGAATTAATGTATAATGTGTTTCTGGTAATAAGCTCTCCCTAGACCCAGATAAATGACAGTGGGGAGACTTTCAAAAGTAGATTTTGGGGTTGAAAAAAATTATTCTTCGGTGCATATTAGATGAACAACAACAAATTGTAATAAGTTGTTAATCTAATCGGCGATCGTTTGATAGGCCCAATCCAATTTATTCATTTGTAAGATTGTGAGGAATAAATATTACAAAGGTCATTTAAATATTGACCTTAGATCCTCTACACTGTCTTCAATATCTTGTCACACACTATACGGCGTGTTTATTTAGCGGGCCGTGAAATAACAAGCGTATATAACGAGTATCGTTATTTCAAGAAGTTTTTTTTTTATTCTATACCTTTGCTTTACCCTAGCTACTTAATGATAGGCAAAACATCTGTGTGAAATCTTCGATGAAATACCTTCAAAATTGACATTTTCGTTCCACTTACAATGCTTACCTTGATGCAACAAAAACAATAGTCCCAAAACACTTCAAAGTTGGTTTTGGTAAAAACCGGTCACATTAATATCTTGTACAACACATCTATAAAGATGTTTAGAGACCACCTCGTGGGGGCACACGTTGTGTATGTTTATTTACTCCACAATAGGCACACACCTGGTTAAAGACTCCTTCAGAGGAACAATACGACACCTTACAAGGTGATATATACAAAATGAACTTCCAAAAATGACAATCCAGCACAGGTGGTAATTGTCTAATTTCCGATTTGGGCGCTGTGGCAATAAGCACCGGGTCAAGAAGATAATGATTGGTGTCACCCGTGAACGAATCGCATTCCATTCACGAACATAGCATCAACCGCCGTTGCTCAGCGAAAACGAACTTTTTTTTCTTCTCCAAGCACTTTAAAATGCAAAAATACGCCAACCTTACTGTGCCTTAATCCAACATGAAAATAAACGCATATACAGATCTACACACGGTCACACATCACTGTTAAATTCTCCAAACTTTACTATACATACATAAATAAACTGTAATTAATTACTCCTCCCTGATCGCGCCCTTTCTGGACGAGAAATGTACAGCTGTCATTCGTCCATACTTGAAATGACACTAGGAGGATGAAATAACAGGCCCTTGTTTTTTCAAGTCGTTGTATTCGAAAAAAAAGTGAAAGCAGTATAAAGACGGCCTGGTATTGTTTACTAATGCGCTAGCTTGCATGAATGACAACGGCCCATGATCAGGTATATACAACACAGTGCGCTCCGCCTGAGGAAATTTTGGAAAAATGTCTTGTCCTATCACTGTGTCTATATAAATGGCCTTTTCTCTCTCTATTTTTCAATTTATTTGGCGCATAAGACGTTCTCGCACGCGAAAATGGGCGTTATCACTACCCCCGGGGCAGGGACTGGAAATTGTCTTGTATAATTAATTAATAGATAATACATGTATAAGCCTTATGTAAGTTTTTATCTTAAAACAATCTTAAATTGTCTTAATTATAATTCGTACATCATCATTATCGTGATGTAATATAGGATATTGTTATTATTATACCTATATAGTTAAACTTTATCCTAGAAACAAGTACATGTGTTATTTTACGTGCATATTATAGATATATCTTTTCAAATTTATCAGGTCATAATTCTGAAAAAACTAATTAATTTGACACACCCTTTGTAAATTTTTGAAATCTGAATGCAATTCACATAGATCTTCGCTAGCCAAGGGTTTTTTGTCCACTCCGTTTATGGGGAGCGGAGTGGACCGAAAACCTTTGGCTAGCGAAGATCTATGTTAATTGCGTTAATATATACTATTTTATTTATTGGAGAGTGGGAGGGGGTAAACTGAATACATGTAAAAGTATTGTACAAATCGGAAATTGAATCAATCTTATATGTTCATTAGACATACAAATATTATGACTAGTCAAATTCATATTCAATCTAGATTGTAAGTAAAATTAGAAACTGGATCATATGATGTGCTCAAACATGCGCGGATCTAGAGGGGGTGGGGGTCACACACACCCTTCTCCTCCGGCAGAATTCAAATTTCTTCACATTACATTAATTATAAGATTACCAAAATATGCCTTCTCAGATCTCAAATAACCGTCGACCCCCCCCCCCCCCCCCCCCCCACTGGAAAATTTTTCTGGATCTGAGCATGTCAAAGGCGATTAGATATGAGCGGATTAAAATGATCTAATATTTATCTATTTCATGTATTTTTCAGATTGAATTTATTACACTCATCGTGGGTTCTTTTTTTCTCTGCAAAAGAAAGATAACTCTATAAACCCATTTTTCATGCATGTTCTGATATTAGAATCCTAGCATTTATATGCAATTTTCGTTTACAGCGAAAGTAACAGTCTTGTATTTACTGCCACCCGGTAAATTCAAAATTTACAACATGACAGTAATGTGACCAATAACGCAATCAATGTCTAAACCTATGAAACAGTTCAGATGCCATGAGGCCACATCGCTCACATTAGCAACAATGGCAAACCGATTTTACTATGACCCTAGTAACTTTACAATATGATAGTTCTCAATTCCATATCATTTCAAGAAATTTTGCGCGCACACACACACATCCCCAAATGATCGTTTAAAAAGTTGTATTATCTATCTCCTATGTTAAATTGTAACCCATGTAAGCACATGGCTTGACAAATGAATATTTATAACATACGCTGGCTTCAGTACCAATTATTAAAAAAAACATAGCCTTGACGATACACTTATCTAAAATCTGGTGGTGTGAAGCGGACCAACACTTCAGTTAACCAACTTAGATTTAAAACTCTTCCCTGGCGTAAAAGCAAAATGGTATAAATTTTATAAACTTCAAATAAACTTTTTCATAAAAGCTAGCATTTAGCAATGTTAAGACATCGATAAGTTTTTATACATGTAGATGTCGTTTATTCAGACGAATTATCTCAGTTAATTAATAGGATTTAACAGGCTTAGACTTTTTTTGAATAGTTATGCCTGTTTACACTAAGAATATTGAAAATCAGTATACATGTATTCGTTCTCTATACATAATCGTATGGAGTCTTTAAAAGGAGGGGTTTAAAGAAATTAAAAAAAAGATTATCCATTATTATATGTGAGAGTGTTTAATTGTGATTTAAACAGCATACAGATGTACATCAAACATGACATGTAGCAGCTAGAATATAATATACAGTTTCAATTTATTTCAAAATCTCTCTGTTTTAAAAATCAGTTTCCCTTGATGAAGTGGTGATTATATTGCCTTATTTAGCTCTTCATTATAAAGTGCAAGTCAAAAAACAATCTATTCTTATACGTATAAAAATAAAACTCATAGCCTTGACCATATACTCATCTAAAAATTTGGTTGTGTGAAGCAGACCAACACTTGACCAACTTAAAATCAAAACTCTTCTCTGATTTATAAGGATTATGAAATACATTTTATAAACTTCAAATTTACTTCTTCATAAAAGCGTGCAATGCTTCCATATCAATTTCAAAACAACAACAGAAAAAAAAAATCAAAGCACACACACAAGAAAATCTGTTTACTTTATTTTATACCAAGTATTCAAAGTTTTCTCATTGTTTGTCAAACTCAAAATTTCTTGGATTTGTTTATGTTGAATCTTTCCACGAAATCAAATGTTGATCCAAAAAAGAAATGCGAAAAGCCTCATAATGATATTAAAAGTTAATTTGACCACTGCCCGTAGGCTAATGTATCTATAAATGTATTTTTATTACAAACCATGGATTCTAGAAACTCCACGAAAACTGGTACCCACGAGACGACACAATTGTGAAAAACATAACGGTAGTCGCGTCTTTTGAAAGTTTGCATGATGATCTGTGTGTATAATTGCAACAATATTCTATTAAATCTTCCGCGCTGTAAACAAATTAATTATCGTCGGACTGGGATCTTGTATGGACTTCGTTTCCGAGGTAGAGCTGGGCCTAATGTATGGCTTCTGACCATCACCAGTGGCCTCTCCACAGGTTTCTTGATAGAATCTTCATTGTTCATATCAGACGCCTCCGTGAGAAGCTTTGTTATATCTTCCATCCCGTTTCTTTTGGCAATATCCAGTGGACTTTCCCCATTCTTGTTAAGAAGATCGATTGCCGCCTTATTTTGCAGGAGAATTTTAACGGACGATCCATATCCGTTTCTTACGGCCATAAAAAGGGCGCTTTCTCCATTGCTGTCGCATTTATTTGCATCTGCGTCATTTTTCAACAGGATCTCTAAAATAGAATCATATCCACTCAGGGCTGCTCGGTGAAGCGATGTTCTGGCCTCATTATCACAAGCATTGACATCGGCACCGTGCTCAATAAGGTGGGAAACTCGTTTATCGGAAACTCCCTGCTTGCAATCAAAAGTCATCATAAGGGGGCTAACTCCTTCCGTATTGCAGGCATTTACGTCAGCAGCGTTACGCAGTAACAGACACATGGCGTCATCATTCTTATGGCAAACACTCTCATGTAAACAAGTGTTATCATATTTATCTTGCGGAGCATTTACTCTGGCTTTGTTATCAATAAGCGTTTTCATAATATCACAATTGCCTATCCTTGTAGCATAAAACAATGGGGTTTTTCTATCTGAACTGAGAGGATTAACTTTAGCACCATGGTCAATAAGCGTTTTTACTATTTTGAGTGAACCCTTTCCTGCTGCAGCGCCAAGAGGTCCCGGAGTCAGTGGTTTTCCATTGTATTCCGGATCGACGTGAGCTCCTTGGCATAACAACTCTTTTACTACATCATGAAAACCAGCTTCGCAAGCAAGTAAAAGTGGGGATTGTCCAGCCGCTATAATGTTGACATTTGGACGATGATTCAACAGACAGGAAGCCGTTTTTCTATTGCCTCTCAGCAAGGCCAGGTGTAAAGGAGTGTAACCTTCACTTCCGGCACTATTGATATCAATCCCATGATTCAACAGTGTCTTGATTACAGTCACACTGTTATCAAAACATGTACTTGCATTGTGTAAAGCATTATCATTTTCAGAATCAGATAAGTTAACATTGGCGCCATTTTCAAGAAGATATCTCATGATGTCAACAAAGCCTTCTCTGACAGCGATTATTAATGGGGTGTCGTCGTTATCAACTCTCTCGTTCACATCTTCATCGTTTTCAATCAAGAGTTTCACAACTTTTTCATGCCCATTTCTTACAGCAGCTGATAGCGGTGATCTAGGAAATTCGTCAATATCATCATCATCATTGTCATCATCATTTCCATGGCTAAACTGCTCAAATATGTCTTTTTTCGTCGAAACATTATACTTTGCGAATTTCAAAAGCTCATTCGCCACATCGAAATGTCCCCACAAAGAAGCGATATATAAAACATCTTCTCCAGAGTCCGAAACTACAGTTATATCCGCTTTGTGTTTCAGTAAAAGCTTAACGATATCTAGATGTCCATATCTACAAGCATAGAATAGAGAAGACTTCCCGTAGTTATCTTTTTTGTTAACGTCTGCTTTATTTTCGAGTAAACACTGAGCTGTTAACACGTGGTCATGTTTCGACGCAAGAATCAGAGGCGTGCACCCAGTTTTTGTTTCAATGTCTATGTCTGCTCTCCTGTCTAAAAGGAGTTTGATGATTTTAACATTTCCAAAGGTGGCTGCCATGCTGAGTGGATATTCCTTGGACAGTTTCTCTTTTGTATTTGCCTCGGCACCGTTTTGTAAAAGAAGTTCAACAATAGCCGCCTTTCCATTTTCAATTGCAGCATGTAAACTTGGAGCAAGGTCTGAATCTTTGAGTATGTCTTTAGAATACTCCAAAAGAAGTTTAACGATGTTTTCGTGCCCCTGTCGACACGCAATGAACAATGGAGAATTCCAGCCACAAACCTGTAAATCTATCTTGGCTCCTTTTGAAAGAAGAATATCGACTATAGGATGATGACCATATTTTGCCGCATAGTACAGTGCCGTTAATCGTTGCTTTAGTGGCCCGTGTACGTTCACGTCAACTCCTTTCGACAGTAAAAGATGAACAAGATCAATGTTGCCACGCATACAGGCAAAATGCAAACCAGTAAGTGCATACTTTGTTTCTTCGTGAACTTGCGCCCCATTCTCCAGTAAAATTCGGACAACATGCGTATTGTTTTTGCTACATGCAAGCGCAATAAGACCTGGTTTTTGTTCTGGAAAAGAACATTTTCTTGCATCTGCACCCATTTTAATGAGACATTTCACAGTTTCTATGAAAGTTTTCTCCTTCCCACTCTGTGATGAAAAATATGAAATACACGATCTTTCCATTGCAAGTGCCAGATATAGCGGAACCTCATTGAAAGATGTCGACAGGTTTACGTTTTCTTGAGATGATATCAATGTCAAAATATCAGAATGATGAAAGGTAGCAGCAATGTGAATTGCGTGAATCTTTTCGTCTGTATTCCACAAATAAGGCGGCTCCTCTTTTCCATAGAAATGCAGAATTTTGTTTGCTAGTTCTGTATTGCCGTTGGCACAGACTGCAGGCAGCAACGGTTGCTTTTTTAAATTCCTGCAACACATTTCATTTTGCTGCAGTTTATCAAACATAGCTAAAAAGATTTTATCGTGGGAAAAAAGTATAGCCAAAACAATCGGTGACAATTTTTCACCCAGAGTGACAAGATCTACTTTTGAGAATCCCCTGAGCTGCATGCGGTTCGTTTTCGCCAATGGTATAAGTCCTATATCTTCTTTAGCTAGTTCTGCCTTGATAGCCATTTCAAGAATCTCTTCTGGATTTTTGTCCACAATTATTTTCTCTAACACTCGATATATCCTTTCATCACTTGTCCATTGACACAAAAATACATCCAGAAATGTTTTTTCGGAAATGTCACTAGCTATTCTCTTTGTGTAATCAACGATCAAACTGTCTTCAAAATAGAAATGCGGATATACGGAATCTTTGTTCTCTTTATCGTTAACTTCAAAAGTAGCAAAGTTTCTGTAGAAAAACCCCGTGCAGTATTCCAGAAATAATTTTGTTTCATTCATGCAATAATAATGAAGACATGTTTGAAACAACAGACTGTTTTGAAACTGGTAAACACCCTCTACTTTTGTCAGAAACGAACCTTCTAATGAATCTAAACTTTCTAAAATATCCTGTGCAAGAGTGGTTTTTGGGAGTCCGAATGAATTTAATAGACATATCACGGATTCATTAAGAATGCTAGTTTCATCCTCTTCCTGAACGTCATTTTCGACATCATCGTCTTTAAATGTGCAATCCGATAGAAATTCGTCTTCAGACAACTTATTATCTCCAATAACAAGAAGAAACAAACCCATGTAACTTGCTTGTTCACACTCCTTTATGCGAAGAATTTCATTCCGAATTAATTCATAAGGGTTTCTGAAAAACTGTCTTATGTTTGATCGAAATGTCGCATTTATTCCAACAGTGTGACACAAGGCTGGGAAAGCAGAAGCTGATTCCAAGATAGCATTCATGTCGTTTTTACTTATGCCTGAAGTATCAATGTGACTATCTAAAATTTTCTTTTTCTCCTCCATGGTTGGTGCCAACGACTCTTCATCCAGATTTATAACTGAGTAATTTTGAAACATCGAGGATGTTTGATCGTCGATCAAATTCGACCTGCAGGTAACAATCACCCGTATATTCGGGGCTATTTTTCTCCCATTTAGTCCAATTCTTAGGTAATAGTCAAACTCTTTATTTTGCCTTTGCCACCACTGACATGCTAGTGGGTCTGTTCTAGATTTCCCGATAGGATCGTCGATGACAAATATGTCAAAATCCGTGCCTATCATCTTCATCGGTGCGTTTTCTATTTCATCAAGTGCAGTGCTGTACGAAACCGATTTTCTGTCCATAGAATACCGAAGACCAATAAAGCGTGCAATGGCGGATTTTCCTGATCCAGCCGCTCCGGTTATCAGGACTCTGTCATGTGTTTGGAGTCTGTCGGAAACAATCTTCGACGCTCTGGTTCGGACAAATTTCTTGTTATCATGACTCCATTGTCTCTTTGTCGGTTCCAGCGTCTCCACCCAGTCCCAATCATCCTCCTCCGAGTCTGACATTTTGGACTCCTATCGAACAGTTTCTTCACCACGTGTTTACGTGGTCCTTTGGTAGATGTCTGTAAAATAAGAGTATTTCTGTTTATTACCTACATATTATTCAGTAATATGAACCGTAATATCGTACATGCCGGCCCCTTTAATCCCTTTAAACATTAGATCGATCGTCGTTAAGCAAACACTGCTGTCTCTACTTTCACTTCTATTGTACTCCACTTACAGGTATTTAAAATATCTCCTTTCACCACACCGTCTACATAGAACCAATGATGTTTCAATTGTTTCGAAGTCTTCATAAACATTTTATTTGGTACGAGTTGATAATAAGGTGTGAATATATTTCCTTTCCTACATTTCATTTAGCAATGTTAAGACATCGATCAGTATGAGTAGATGTCGTTTGTTCATAGGGTTAGATCAGTTTATTAAGAGTTAATAGGCTTAATAGGCTTTTTTGAATGGTAATGCCTATTTACACTTTGCATATTGAAAATCAGTGTACATGTATTCGTTCTCTCCGTATATAATCGTATGGAGTCTTTAAAAGGGGGTTTAACAGAAATTTCAAGAAAGATTAGTCATTGTAAGTGGGATTTTACCTTTTAATTAAAACAGCATGCAAATGAACATCAAACATGACATGTACCATCTAGAATATTAGTATATAGTTTCAAATTAATTTAAAATGTTTTCAGGATCGGTTTCCGTTGATGAATTGGTAATTATTGCCTTTTGTAGCTCTCTATTATAAAGTGCAAGTCAAAGACGATTAAAAGAACGCTTGTTGTTGGTAAAAATGAATCCAAGACAAGCAGTTCCTAAATTAATCACCATAACACTAAGATGGCTGTGTCTGTGTGTACGTGTGTGCTGCAAATTTACCCTGAATCGATCCTCATACATGTGGTTATCAGATGCGATCTATTCTTAAGTGCGACAAGAGTTGTCTGTCTTTCTAAAAACCCGGTAAAACGAAAGTAGATCTAAATTTGAATTTCTTAAATGCGAACAGTTTAGAAAGGTAGGCGATTTTAGATTTTTAAGCGATACTATATACGTTAGTCAGTTGAGTTAAGCCTTTACATTCACATTATCATCATTGAAACTTTTGATATAAATGAAGTTTTGCCATTATGTACTGGTACTGGAAATTATGCCCCCGCCATACTGTTGAAAGAGTAAACATTAACAGCAATGGTTTTTTTTAAAAAAGAAATAAATAAAACTATATACTATTATATATATGGTCATAGCTGAATTATTGATGTACATATATGTAACCAGTATCTTAAACCTTTGTTTTAAAGATAAAACTGATTAAAAATGATCTTGGTGATTTTGTAGTTGCATGATCATCCGGCATTATGAACGATAGCAAACCGTCCAACACGTACAGACCATTTGCCAAATTAGCCCAGTTTATGAAACAAGTACATGCACTTGACGACGAAGATCTGCAAGACTCATCTAGCCTCCACAAGGCAGCTCAAGCTGGAAATGAGGCCCAAGTGCGAAAAATACTTGCAGACGGATGTGACGTCAATTTAGAAAATGACGATGGTCAAACGGCCTTGTACGTTGCTTCAATGAAAAGTCGTGAAGGAATTGTAAGAATTCTTTTACAACATAAAGCAATCGTAAATACAACAAATAACCCACTACTTGTTGTAAAGGACGTTGCGACGGCTAAGTTGTTAATACAAGCCAATGGCAATCTACATGCACAAGATGAATACGGGAATACCCCCTTACATAAGGCCATTTTGATTGGAAATAAAGAGTTAATAGAGTTATATTTGTACTTCGGAGCTAATATTCATGTCACAACTGCAACAGGACATACAGCTTTACACACTCAATGTGCTTCATTTTTGGATGAACCATGGGGTTCAAAATTGACACAGGAATTGATTCAAAGAGGTGCTTCTGTGAACTGTAAAGATAACCAGGGTAGGTCGCCTTTACATTTAGCAGCTATTAATTATTCCTTGGAGAAAGAAGAAACAATTAGAATCTTGATCAAAGCGGGATCTTCACTGACAGATCTAGATATACAGGGTTTCAACCCTTTACACCATTTCATTTCTCAGTCACGAGGATGTTCAGAGATGGACGAGACACTTGCTATAAAATTCATCGACATCCTATTGGCTGACGAACAATCAGTAAACTCCGTTACAGCAATTGGACAAACTATTTTGCATCTTTCCATCAGTGAATTACCCTTCCAGCTTCTTCAGTATCTTGTAAAGAAAGGATGTCGACTTGATATTAAGGATAGTCGAGGTCAGTGTCTTCTGCATTACATTGTCGACAGAGAGGAGGAAATCACAGACGTGCTTAAATATTTGTTGAACATGGGATTAAAAGTTGACGATTGTGATGCCTGGGGACAAACAGCCTTGCATCTTGCTATAGAGAAAAACAAGAAGAAACTTGCGGTAGCGCTGATTGACATTGGAGCAGACGTAAACGTTAAAGATGCAAATGGAAGACAGCCGATACATGTTGCTGCCGAACATGGGTGGGATTCTATCCTTGATTTTCTTATTGAAAGGGGGGCAAATATCAATTCAGCAGACAGTTACATGTCTAGTCCTTTTCATTTTGCTGCCTGGAACAATAAGTCTTCTATTGCATATACTCTTATCAAGGCTGGCTGTGACGTAGAGACCCGGGATTCTTGTGGAGAAACCGCTAAAAAAGTGGCAGAATTCCGGTCAAGTTTGGAGTTTTTGCAAGTTTTTCATGAACAGTATGGGGAAACTGTACAAAATCAGAAAAAGATCGTGAAACACGCTAATAGATTATTACTGCTAAGTGAGTTTGAAAAGCTCATTGATTCAAACGAGTCTTTGAGAGAAACCGGAAATTTGAATGAGTTTCTTTGCAGCCTAATATCTGCTCCGCCTACAGGCGTTTTATATGAAGAACCAGAGGCTGTGGAAATTCGAAGAGTTGTCAACAATTTTGCATTACACACTGCAAATGCCCTTTGTAAGAGTGATCCAAAATTGAAGTGTACAGTATTCTATGCTGGAAGTTCTTTTGAAGGAACAAAAGCATTATATCCGGATGAATTCGATTACATCGTTTGTTTTGATGAACTGAGCGAGGATATATATCCACAGCATCAGAAAGAAGACGTGAGAGAAAGTTTTTTTCTTATCCCAGACAAAGAAGATAAGAAGAAGAACCCGCCCGAAGTTTTAGAGGAAGGAATAGACTTTGAAGAAACTATTACGTCTGTGTCTGACTACACCTTGATATACTTAAAGGAGGAGACAAAATACCCATATCCAGAGCTAACAATAACGGAATCTAAAATGGTTCCCAATCACACGATGTTTCAAACGTTTACACAACGTGTTTCTAATATCGTTTACAACGAAAATTTTCCCAAAGATCACCGACTCCTTATAAAAGACATAAGTAACGATCCAAAGATAGTGCTGCTCTGGAAAGGTTCCAAGTACAAAAGCCTGGAAATTAACGTCGATCTTGTTCCAGCAGTTCGTTTGCCTTCGTGGCCGAACAAATCTCGAATCAGTTCGATACTCCTCGGTCCGGATCTACAGAATTTACCATGTCTAGCAGTACCAAAAATGACAAGTCATCACGACGAAAACCTTTGGCGGTGTTCGTTATCACTCGTAGAGACAGCCATTATGAGGAGATGTCGCCCCCATATTAGAAACAGTTACATCGTTGCTAAGTCTTTGGTTGCCTCATCAATATGTCCCCTGGTGAGCTTTGGCGATTATGAAGACTTTAAGAATCACTACCGAAGCTGTCGCGACAGCATGTCTTCTGAGGAAGATTTCGAAATGTACGAAGCAGTTGGAGATCTGTTCCCATCATATATTATCAAAATGGCGTTTCTTCATGTGATAGAAGAAAAGGCTGCTCGAGAAGGTGTCCAGTCTGTCTTTGAGGAATGTCTTTATGTGAGAGATCCTCTCTCTCAATTGACGCTCCAAACTGACACTGCTGCCAAGCAAACCTCCGAAAAGTGCAAAGATTGTGACCCCGAAATTGTAAAGAGTGTGTTCGAGAATTGTAAGGAGTGGCTGTCTGGTCGATTTGTACCGTCCTTTTTCAACCCTCGACATAATGTGTTGGGTTCTAGGCTTCTTGAGGAAGATTGTGATAAGTTGCAGTATTTCATCAAGTACTTAGTCAAACTTTTAAACGAGAATTAGATGCATTAATGGGATATTGAAGAATAATTATGGTTCTTAAGTGGAAAATGATATGATCGTTTATAACCATACCATGTCCCATTTAGAGAGATCTGTTTATTTATAAATCAAATAAATTTAACACTTTGTTAAAGTTGTTAAAATTGTGCATTTTTTAAAATTCGTTTTCATATACATGTAGATGTTTATGACTTTAAATCGAGTCAATATTTCATTGCTGTTGTCAGTATATCTATAGTTGTCGATATTTTATCATACTTTTGAATGGTTGGAATAAGTTGATGTTCTGTGCGACTTTTCTCAATGAATATTTTACAGAGAAATAAATATTCTTACTGGTCATTAAATTTTCTTTTTCTTATTTTTTCATTGGTTGCGATTTAAGATTCGGTTTGGGTATATAACGCTGTCTTCAGTCATTTATTCTCAAAATTTTTAACACAAAATTTAAACTCATTAAAATTGGGCTGTCCAAAACACATCACATGCAAAAACAGTATTGTGAAACAGAGAGTTCGATCTTTTTCTCTTCCTTCTGTTTATCGTTTAGAAAAGGATAGAATGATAGAGAAGTCCGACCAGACCAAATAACCTATTTAAAATTGACGTATAATTTCAGCCATATGTGCCTAATATTTAAGCATTGGATGCTCAATTTTTGAATGTCGTCGGTCCTGTAACACACCAAGCTGTGGAGAGGAATTGAATAAAGCGCGGTATGATAATATTTGACTGCATGCGCGGCCTGGTCATGCGCGGCCTAGTGTTTTATAGGACCGACGGTATCCAAAATATAGCATTCAATGCTTATATTTATTTCATTTTGATGTTTACTTTTATGAACTATTTTTGTGTTGTCGCTTTAAAGCCATTACATACGCTCTTTGTCAGGAATGTAAGTAATTAGACAGAACAGTTATATAACAAGTACTTAGTCCGCTTCTGTGAGTAAAAATATACTAGTAGTGCCAGAAACTTTGGAAGGAAAACTATTTTTGGAAATAGAATAATTATGTATGATTTAACGATTATTTTTTTCACCAAAAAATACATGTACATGAACATATCGTATTGGTTAAGTAAGTTTGAACGTTTTATGAACTGTTACAGTGAGATATTCATTTAAAACGCGTGCTAAGATGTACACTTGTTCGCAAACACTGGTAAACAGCACGTACTTGTGCTCCTATGCCGTGGTCAGATTGGACGGACATGTTATATTATACAAATATTGACTGGGGTTGAGGGCAACATTGATTATATTAGCCCCCGAGGGACGAAATATTGCCCGACGCGAAGCGAAGGGCAATATTTTCGTCCCAAGGGGGCTAATATAATCAATGTTGCCCGAAAACACAGTCAACATTTGTTTTGTTATATGAAGAAACAAACCAAAATTTAAGAAAGTAATTGAAAACAGCTCGCCGTAATTTTCTCAGCTCATCAAAGAAATCACGAATTCAATTTTGTGCAAAGTTCATTTCCAAAATATTCTCAGCATCAAACGGTCACTGGTGATATTCATACTTGCCAACCTCCAACATGTGAAAATCTGGTCATGACCAGATTTGGAAAGTAAAAAATCTGGTCATAGCGCGTAACAACATTCACGACATATTTATCATGCATTTCATAGGTATATACAATAGAAATATGTGTTAAAACTTATGTGTAATACTTTATTGCAAAGAAGCATTTTAACTAACAGTTGCTGATTTTGAATTTTGTTAATTGATCTGACACAGAAAATGGTAGGTTGTGTTTAGCTGAAAAAAAAATGCAAAAAGAGTTTCTGCTACATTAACCTTGCTTTTGAACTATGTAAATGGTGACATTCAAGTTGTAAGTGACTTTGAAGACTTTTGTGTATTAAAAAGCATTCTATACATGACTTAGCGTTTTTGAATGTTTAGTCAGATCATTTTGGGCACAAAATCCAATATTCAAATGTGCGTTACATAAAACACAAAAGCCTCGTTTTGTACTCGATTACTTTGTTTTACCTATGGGAATTCATTTTCCCAGATATGTTGATAGGTACAAAAATATCGTTTTCTTTTTGTTGGTTTTGATTCCGATGGCCCCGATGAAGACCTTTTCTTATCGGAAGCCATCACACTTAATGATTTAAACCTTCGCTTAGTCAAAACAACTCACAATAATAGAGGGCGAAGCCCTCTCACGGGCCCGAAGGGCCCGTGAGAGCGAAGCTCTCCCTATAGACAACACGTGTACATATGTCTAAAAATAGAAATTACACTCTATACCTATGAAGTTGAAAAACTTTTCCAAGATGGAGGAAAAAAGAATAACTTCACGCGCAGTGACATCACCGGCATCCATGTTGAATTTGAATCTCGTACTAACTTCACGTTTGGTGATAATTTACCAGCTTTGTTTAATGAGTGATAAATACATTTAAACTTACCTAGTGTGTTCTTGAAAAATTAATTCCTAATTAAGAAAACAAATTTTCATTTCCTACAACTTACAACAGTTGCATTAGATCCGATCAAATGAATTTCAGGACATCTGATTGGACAAAAAACGTGTCTCAACAGTGAAGCAGTTTTAATTCATTGTTATTAAATATAACATCATGTATTTGAATTAAATTTGCTTTCTGATTACTATTTGAAAACACCAAAGACGATTTTTCTCCAACTTTCAATTTGAAATTTCGTTTTTAGGTTTCATCTCAAATCGTAGCCTAACATACTCATACCCAGGTCATTTTGTACCCAGAATTCAAATTAATTATCAAAATATAAAAAGAATTAAGTTACGACCAATAAATAATTCAGTATAAAACAAAAGATAATCAAAACTTAATTTTGTAGACATCCTAATCTTTGACAGACACATTGTAAAATATTTCCCCATTCTAATTCACCCCCCCCCCCCCACACAAATGTGTAAACCATACGTATATGATTTAAAATACAATAAATATTCAAAGTACTCCCAAACCGCCATAAAAATAAAAGCAAATAGGGAGATTATTTGGAGTAATATGCATTATAAATACTTAAAAATTATTTATAATAGGAATTACTGATCTGCATTCACAATCACAAATATGCATTGAACACAAATGTATGACATTTTTCAGACAAACTCAGATTAAATTATACACCCCAGTATGTACAATATACATGAAGGACATCATTTGCACCTTATGATTTGAATTAGCTAGGGTACTATCTCAATTCTCTAGTTTTAATGCACAAATCAATCAATAAATGTTTAATAATTCAGTGTTTGGATGACAAATTTAAGCGAAATATTCTCAAGATAAATTGATTTTCTTATTTTAAAAAAAAATATACGTCATTACTCTTTAATTCATGTTTATGCATACATTTGAAATAAGGGAGTAAAAAGTTAAAATACTTCATGCTGAGAAATTATCCAGAGATCTGCAATGTAGATACTTCATGTAGCTGCAGCCAGGTATTATCCAATATATGTATAAATTACTTCAGACTAGACAATAAGACATCAAAATAATACACATGTATATTGATAGAATCTAAATAACAACAACAACAAAAATGCAGCTAAAATCTGTCCCAAGATTTTTTGCTTCATTATTAGTTATTCATAAATACCTTCGCTAGCCAAGGGTGTGTGATCTGCAGGAGCGGCGCGGATCAGAAACCCTTGGCTTACAAAGATGAAATATTTCAGGGTTTAAACAATATTTATTTACATACCAGAATGAAAATTTGTTTACCGGTTTTTATATTTGAATCCCCCCTCCCTCCCACTCTCTCTCTCTCTCTCTCTCTCTCTCTCTCTCTCGAGCTGACTTGTTCGCCTAAAAAAAGCGGCTGTTAAAATAAAAATCTATGGATATATTTGTAAAGCAAATAATATAAAATAAGATCTGGGTGATAGCATTTGAAAATTGTGTGAGGTGTTCCAAGAAACTTCCAAAATGAAAAAGATAATAATTAAAAAAATCTCCATAAGAAGTCAGTTTTTCGTTCCTGTGAAAAAAAGCGACGAATTTTAATTAATGAAGGATTTCAATTGTATTTCTTTTAGCTGTGTATGTTTCCATAAAAATTGTCAACATGTGATGGAAACAGTAGCTTGGGACAGACTATAGCATAGCAGGGGTTGTATAAGAAATGAACAGCTGATGACAGGCCAGAGATAATGAACTGATGAAAGGGCATATCTAGCCCCATTGATATTGGCTTCGCCCTCCAAACGGTTACACCGTAAAACATATTAATTACACTTAATGTGTCTGTTATAGCCATCAGCATTGTTTACGCGTTACGTAAATCCAAGCTCAGCTTGGGTTTATAACTGGAACTCAAACGCGCAACGTAATATACGAACCAAATCCGGAAATCGGGAGATTTTCGGGTTGTTCGACAAAAATCGGGTGAAAAGCATGACCCGCCGGGTCATAAAAAATCATCGGGTGAAGGGTTGAAAAATCGGGTGTGACCCGACGAAATCGGGTCAGTTGGCAAGTATGGACTGATATTCCGCCGACCGTAAGAATTAAAATACAGATGTTCTACCTGATTTTACTTCACAGTTATTCGCAAATCCTTATATCCGTACGCGTTATGATAGCAAACCGTCGCATTGCGCGTCCGTTGTTTACTTGCCTTGACTGACTGTCTATTATGACGTCACCTTGTTTTGGAGTCGCGTCATCGTTTACGAATCAACAAATCAGAGGCGATTATTTGAAATAGAGGGAATGATCTCTAGATATTATTCCTAGCCGGTCAATATCAAAAAAATATTGACCGGTCAATATTTTTCGGACGAGCTAATATTACAGTTATTGACTATTTGTCTATATAGAGTTATATAGTGAGAATATACTACTGAATATAACAATGAATTATAATGAACGTCATAGATTTCCAATGCACACATAAGGGGAAATATACATCGAATGTAAAGAAATAGAAGAATTTCTCTTAGAAATAAAATACACCCCGAACCCCCCCCCCCACCCAAAATAAACAAACACCCCCCCCCCCCCCCCAAAAAAAAAACAACACAAACAAAACAACCCACCATTATTATTATAACGATTGGATCAGGTTTTTTTTTTTGGCAAATTCAGAAAGACTTGAGATAAAATCATACTCCATATGCAAAACATTAAAGCTATATAACTGGGTTACATAATTGCCGCACTGGGAAACTGTACTGTATTCTTGCCATATATGACTTAAAAAATGGAGATCCTAATGCGTGATTGGAGGTGAGGTGGGGTCTAGCGGGTAAAATAAATTGCGACCAGCTCTTTGAGTTTTTTTTAACTTTACCCCCCTCCCTTTCAAAAAAAACCCTTCAAAATCTGAGCAACGTCATCGAGACTTCGTGTCTTGTTATGCATAGATAATGAATGTTTAAAAGGTAAAAGACATACAAAATGATGAATGTGATATATTTAAAAAACGGGCTTTAATTTACTTTTCATGGACGTACATGTGTAGTATCGTTTTTGAAAGTGGGGGGGGGGGGGGGGGGGGGGGGGGGGAGACTCATCAAAAAAATCTTGACAAGCAAAAAAAAAAAGGGAAGTTGGAATTTTCCAAAATCTTCAAAATCCTAATCCGTGTGTGTGTGTGTGGCCCGGGGGGGGGGGGGGCGTAGTATATCTATAAGTTCAATTTCACTCATAATTCCCTTATTTTTATATCATTTTTTACATACTCCCAAAAAAGTGGGGGGGGGGGCAACTCCATGATAATTCAATTTTTTATATGTAAAATTAAATCCCCTGCCCCCCCCCCCCCCCTTGATGCTACGAGTGTAACAATCTCGGTTTCTGATCCGCCCCCGCCCCCGCCCCCTTCTAAGAAATAGAGAAGAAAGCAAAAGACTACAGTGTATAAAAAATCCTCATATTTATTTCTATCAGTATTTTGAACTTGAATTTTACTACACATGATGCTAATTCAAAATTAAAAGACCGAATATCAAACTAAGTCTAGACTTAATTTGGGATTAACAAGGCCGAGTACAGAACGAGTACGCACGCAGCGTTTCATTTGTATTGTGACGTCATCTTTTTGCTTGGTTGACGCCATGGCGTGATAGTTTCAACTGCAGATATTCAGCGAAAATTGTTGAAAATATCTCGTTCGATGCGTAAAAATAATGTTATATTGTGGAATAAACATAAATATCTCGAAGTATAAGCTATATTTGGGCTCGGGTCGAAAACGTGAAGAGGGTTCAGCAAGCCTAGCCCTCTGTCACGTTTCTTAACCCGCCTAAATATAGCTTAATTCATATATTTCAAGACAGTAACCATGTATCTTATATTAATGACCCTTAATATATAATGTTATATATTTTTTTATTACTTAAATATGTCTGAATGTTTTAATAATACTAAGAAGATCACCTTTTCCGCCTTTGTCAAATAAAAAATAGCCATTATCTGACGAATCTGGGAAATTGGGCATACAAAAATCAACTTTGATAAGACCCCTGGAACAAACCAGGAGGTAAAAGGTTTTTTTTATTTGACAATTTGATGCCTTTTAGCAATAACTTTAATATGTAGAACAGAAAAAGAAATCCCTAGGGCATAAGTTTTGAAAAAATGTAAAAAATATGCAAAATTGATACATTTCAAGCAAAATCCCATAGGGTCCTATGTTAAAGATGAACAAACTTTGGGATGACCCCGTAAACAAACGGTGTGGTAAATGTCTTATTTTTTAATCTTAAAAATAATAATTATATCAGTAGAAATTCATGTAAAAAGTTTCATCCAAAAATCTAGGGCAGAACAAATTAGACCCGGCCTCGTTAAGTCGTTTCTCGACAAGGTGGAGCATGTGTTCCGGTTGGGAATATCCATAGGCCGAATTACACAGGGACCAAATCGTTGTATATACGTCGAAGCGAAAACGAGGATAAAGCGCCATATTGTTTATATTTTCAAGAAGGCTTGGAGTGATTTTACAACAAAACTTTCAAGATGCCGCGTATTATGATTAAAGGTGGCGTGTGGAGAAACACAGAGGTAAATCGTTCGTACAAAATACATATATTTTACTTGTTATCACATGATTTTAGCAAAACTTTCTTGGTTATGTTCAATATATCTCGAATTTTCTCGTTATCATAATGACCATGTTTACTTATTTTAGTCATGCTATTTATATGTTTACAAAGTTTATTTATTGTGACATTTTATCAATATTATTTTTAGGATGAAATTCTCAAAGCAGCTGTTATGAAATATGGCAAGAACCAATGGGCAAGAATTGCGTCTTTACTACATAGGAAATCTGCAAAACAGTGCAAAGCTAGATGGTAAGAGAAATGATAGTAAGAGTTTTTTATGCAGTGGACACATGGGACTTAAATGCACTTGCATGTACATACCCAAAACTGAGATAAGCTAAAGGGAACATTTTCTTTATCAGATTTGTAGCATCAGCCAGTGTTGGTCATTTGTTTGACCTGTCTTTCAGGTTTGAGTGGCTGGACCCCAGTATTAAGAAGACAGAATGGAGTCGAGAGGAGGAGGAGAAGTTGTTACATTTGGCCAAGCTGATGCCCACCCAGTGGAGAACCATTGCCCCTATCGTAGGGAGAACAGCCGCCCAGTGTCTGGAACACTATGAATATCTCCTGTAAGATTTATTGCCACTGTATCCTAAATACTGTGGAATCATTAGAATTCGTGGTGGCTCAATTTTCGCGGTATTCGTGGGTAGCCCTCCCCCACGAATTTAAAACCTCAACGAAAACAATTTTAGAAACAGTTATCTTTGTTACTGAAACAGTGACCGAAGCATCCACGAAATTACTTCCCCGCGAATGAACAAAAAAGTCACAATCCACGAAAATTGGCCCCCACGAATTTTAATGATTCCACAGTATCATATCGTTAAGTTTATGGGTAAATTGAGAAAGATTCAAAATTGTTTTTGTTTACGCATTTGGGAGTTGTTAGAAAATCCTATCTGGAAGATTTAAAAATTCTCATTTAGCACTGGAAACTAACTTTTGATTGTGATGACTTTATTTTGCTATTTCCCAGTCAGAGATAAAGTAGTTGCCCTGACCAAATTTTCATGATGAAGATGTAGATTATCTGGAAAAAACCATAGACATTTGATGACTGATTGGCAGAGAGAAATTTTTGCAAAAACAACGTTGTTGCAAAACTTTTTCGCACCAAATAGAAGTTGATTTATCATATGATATACGCAATCACAGCATACCAGTATTTATTTGTTTCTCTCAACCTCCATCTTCCTTAAAATTGTCGATGATAAAAATTGTAAAATGGTAAACTGTAATCTGTTAATTCAACAACAAAATGAAATACGTAAAACTGTCTTATGGATGTATTGGTATGTGAAGTGGATTGAAGAGTAGTACATATCTATTATGCATCTTTCTACACAGAGACAAAGCCCAGAACAGAGATGACAGCGAGGGTGACCCCAGGAAGCTGAAGCCGGGTGAAATTGATCCAAATCCGGAAACCAAGCCAGCCAAACCAGATCCCATTGACATGGATGAAGATGGTACTTTAATACGATAAGCTGATAAGCTGACATGTCCAATTTTCAATCATATATTCTCAATTGTAAAAACTTGTATATCAATAAACTGAGTTGTGTTATGTCTGTTTAATTTTTGTTGTTGAATTCTTTGTGTTTATATATGTATAAATTCTTCAGAACTTGAGATGCTGTCTGAAGCAAGAGCACGTTTAGCCAACACACAGGGCAAAAAAGCAAAACGGAAAGCTAGAGAAAAACAGTTGGAAGAAGCAAGGTATTGATTTACAAGTCAGATCTTGAGGCTATTGATGCTGTTAAATTGCAAAAACGGGGTCAAAATTAATGGGAAAAATACTCGCTAATTGCAAGTTAAAAACTGAATAGCAAGTTAAGGAGACCTGTGGTCGCTAACTTTTGCAAGTAACAAAATAACAGTCTTTTTCAGAGTTAAAAAAAATTTATTGGATGATTTTATTTATAGATAATTGCTTTAGAAATTAAATGAATTTTGTTGTTTGGTACTTTATTTATATCCCCGTCTGTTATATACACATGTGGAAATTTTCATTAAGGACAAGAATACATTGTATATTTTATTTGGTGATTTTTTTCAGACGTCTGGCTGCTCTGCAGAAGAGAAGAGAACTGCGGGCAGCAGGGATTGAGTAAGTATAGTTTGAACTAACGTATAATTTTTTGTCTAAAAAAAGCAAAAACTGTGTATAGATAATCTCAAAAGAAAGGAATTTATGATTAAAAAAAATCTATGTTGTTTATTTCCTGTCAAAAGTGGTAAAAGTGGTCAAGTAAGCAGGACGGCAAATATATTTTAAAAAAAGAGTATGACTCAATACATTTGATTATTCAGACACCAGTGAATTGTGTATTGATTAAGTTTAATGGATTTTGGTTGAGAAACTGATCTTATGAACTACAGAATAAAGAAACAGAAGAAAAAGAAAAGAGGAGTGGACTACAATGCTGAAATTCCTTTTGAGAAGAAACCTGCTCCAGGTATTTACATGTATAAAGCAGGATTAGCAAAGAAGTGGGAAATACTCATATTTCCCAGAACAGTGGGAAATACTGGTATTTCTCGGGAAGTACTGGGAAATAAACTACAACTACATACCAGTATTTCATATTATAAGTCTTAATCAAATCTGTTAGGATGTAGTCAATAGTAAAAATATATAGAGATTATAATGAGTAGGTAATGAGCATAATATTTCATAGTATATGACAAGTTATGTCCAGAACACTTTGAACATCATGCTGCTGGGTCTAGTCAACTCTAAAACTGTAAAAATGTACACAAATCTATAATTTGATTGGCGTTTTCATTTTGGTTTCCAACCATATATTTTGTAAAATGCTTTAAAAGGAAGGGTTGTCTACAACACATTGATAAAAATAAGTTTAGAAATGCACCGAATTACAGACGTATTAAATTTTTTCCAAAAAATATTATATATTTTGAATTTTGGTTTCCAACCATATATTTTGTAAAATGTTTTGAAAGGCAGAGTTATCTACAACACATAGATAAAAATAAGTTTAGAAATGCACAGAATTACAGACGTATTAAATTTTTTCCAAAAAATATTATATATTTTGAATTTTTAAAGTGAGTTTTGCCAAGACAATGTAAATTTTATTGTAATCACTCAATTTTCTTAATTGAAACTCCAGGATTTACTATTTTGAAATGCAATGAGTTAACAAATTTTGATTACATAGCTGTTTTCTTCTTAACAGGGTTCTATGATACATCCGAAGAAGTTTACGTGGCTGAGGAGCCCAACTTCAAACGACTGCGTCAACAGAATTTGGAAGGAGAGCGCAGAACTGATAAGGAGGAGGTAAATAAAATATATGTTTAGGAACCCAATTAATTCTTAAGGTCCTTTTTTTTCTATTATTGAATTATTTGTGTATTTTTTCATTTTGGATGTATTTAGTTTCATTAGTGTTCTCTGTACATGTTCTGTATATATGTGTATATACAATGACTTCCTTTGTAGCGAGATAGAAAGAAAGATAAACAAAAACAGAAAAAGAGAAAGGAAAATGATTTGCCAGGAGCTATTGCAAGTCAGAGCAAGTAAGACCAATATTGAATGGATTCTTATATATTTATAAATATCTTTGATTCATTGACAGGAGCACTTGGCCCACTTAAGCTTGTGTTTGATTAGAATGGAACAAGACTGATATTCATACTATGACTCACTCTTTTCGTAGTTTTCAAGAACCAGTGAAGAAGAGAAGTAAGCTCGTTTTACCAGCTCCACAAATTTCAGATCAAGAATTGGAGGAGGTAATTAATAAATGAGACTATTTTGATACTTAATTTAATGCATGGAGTAATATTAATGTAAATTGATTTTTTGGCAATTCGGTAATGATATTGTCATTTACAGAGTGTGTCTCATTTTGATTACATTTGTCATTGATTTGTGTTTTTCTGTAAAAAAAAGAAGTGCCAGGAAAAACCAATCAAACATTATTATTTAAAGTAGATCCAGTGTTCTGTGACGTCATACTTTATTGTAAAACTTTGAATTCTTTAAAATTTGTGCAAGATAGTTTTATTTATTTTATGTGAACATAATCTCATGGATGCAATTAGAATATTGTTAAGTTCAAGATATTTGTGCAGCTTATTTTTATCCTAAATTTCCAATTTTTCATACATTTTATCTATGCTAAGGGGAAATAACTCTTTTTCTGACTGTTCTCTCAGTTGTATGTCTAAATGCTATAAATTGTCTTATCCCAACAATTAATTTAAAAATGTTTTTGTAGTTTTACTTTCCTGACACAGTTGACAATAAAATTAAACAAGATAAACATATTTCTGCCTACAAATATTTTACTTTTAACAAAAAAAGTACGGTTTTCTGATACTAAATTATGCTTATGTTCATGTTTATCTGACATCTCAAAAAGTGTGATGACATGTATATTTTTTCTTATAATTGATGAAATTTAAGTCTATTAAACTGAAATCAAATCTGTTTTCCAACTTTCATCAGAGGGTTTTACGAGTATGGAGTTACCTTAAAATTGAAATATTGTCTTTTATTTGATGAGAAAAAAAGAATTATTGAAGTTCACATTTTGCATGTATGTAGCTGTAGATATCTGTGCATTTTGTATCTTATTCACTATTAAACAGGAAGATTACGTATTATATGTATGTAGATACCTGTACATTTTTTTTCTTACTCGCTGTTAAATAGGTCGTAAAAGTAGGTCAGACAAGTGAGTATGCCCGGCAGCAGGCGGAAGAGACCGGAGGAGGTAACACAGCCAGTCAGGCACTACTACAGGACTACAACGTCACCCCGGGGGTAGCCAACCTCCGAACCCCCCGCACGCCTGCTCAACAAGACACTGTGTTACAGGTATGTTATCCTATAGATTGTTTGTTGAACTGTTGGTATCGGTCTTCAATCCGTGTAAGGTACTGTAAAAAAAAGTACTTACGCACGTCATTTTTTAAATGATGGGTTATAACATCCATGATGATTAATTTGTGTGAGAAGGAAGTGTTGATATCTATTGAACATGTAAAATATCTGGTTTACATAACTTGTTTATGATAATACCATATTTTATCTTACTACTCATAAACTGTGATAATTGAGAAATGATTTTATTTCCTTTTGTGCTCCAGTTTGATATATTTTCCTCTTTTACGCATGTTTATGCTGATTGTATTAATGACTATTTTCTGCTGATTGAATTGATGGTTATTTGTATGATATTTTGGTCACAGGAGGCTCAGAATCTGATGGCCCTCAGTGTGGTGGATACTCCACTGAAGGGAGGACTGAACACGCCCCTCGTTGAGTCGGACTTCAGTGGAGTCACCCCCAAGCACGCTGTAGCACAGACCCCCAACACTGTACTAGGGACCCCCATGCACACCCCAGGAGGACAAGGTTTGTTAGTTTTATGATCATTTTAGGGTTTGGCCATAGGCAAGACCAGTCGTGGTCTTAGTCTTACATTTCCACTGCATATATATATATATATTCGTTTTTGTAAAAGTGAGACTACATAGAAAATAAAGCTTGTCAAAGTTTAATGGCATGGAGTCTTGAGTGATAAAGTGAAGGATGTAGACAGATCTAGTATCCTTTGTCTGTAATACTTTATGAAACTGAAAGTAACTTTTAAAGTATTTTTCACAATTTCAGGGCAAAGGATGTTTCCATGGTGTTTTAAATTGATATTTTTACATAGTATTTATTTATCTTAAGTAAATGTATGATATTTTACAGTGCAATTTTTTTCCCCTTTCAAATCTTGAAAACAGCAAAAAAATACATCAGCTTGTTAATAAATGTTACATTTAGCTTGAATTGATTATTTCTTTTTGCTGACCTAGGTATGACTCCGAGAGGAATGACCCCCAGGATGGGAGTGGCTGGACAGACCCCGCTTCGTACCCCGGCCAGGGACAAACTGAACATCAACCAGGAAGAGGACTTTGATGCTCCGATCAACGACAAGTTCTATCAGGTACACGAAGCTCTATCAATAGGCTAGTTTCACTGATAAGACCTTTGTTGTAGAACTGTGAAGTCACATCAAGCAGATTAATATGTTTTACACGTGCATCATATTGTGACATAGGCAGCATATGTTATTTAGTAAATGCAAATTTGTTTTAACAGTCAGTAAGCTCTTTACAATCAGAATTTAATGAGTCTGTTGGTGATGATAATGAAGATTGTATGCCTCTGTAAAATAACAGAAATACATGAAGGAGCAGCTTCTCCAGGATCCAGCAATAGGCTGGTGGTAGTTTGTTAGTTAATTATCTAAGTAGCTGTACAGTGTTTATTGTTTGGTGGGTGATAAAGGAGTACGTATGTTTTCTGACCTTTTATAGAAAGACATGAAGGAGCAGCTACGCCAGGGTCTGGCTGGTCTGCCACGCCCCAAGAACGATTACGAGATTGTGGTGGAAGACCTCGGGGAAGACATGGACGAGACGAATGAGGGGGAACAGTTTATTGCTGATCAGGCGGACCTCGACGAACAGTCGGAGGCTGAACAGTTGGCCAAACGTAGGTTATAAGGATTTATTGAAGAGAGTGCTAGAAAGCATTGGTGTTCATAAAAATGTGTGACATGCCTTAGCTTAACCTGATTGTAGTTTAATAAATGAGTTTGTTCATGAGTTAATGTCTACCGTTCAGATAAAACTGTATGGCATTTTGTTCATTTGAAAAAAGGTTGATACTGTAACTTAAATATGAATTAAAAGTAAAGGTCATCTGAATGTTTTAGAAAAGAAACATTGTAAAATCACTGTTTTAGTAGTCTTACTGAAAGAAATGTTAAAGATTGTAGTTTAAATCATTTCAACAATAACATCCGTTTTGTGTGCGTGAACAGGACAGAAGGAGATGAGACTACGGTCACAGTCTGTACAGAGGGACCTGCCCCGCCCCGCTGACGTCAACAATCACATCCTGAGGGTCACAGGCCCCGGGGACCCACCCATCAACGAGCTCCAGAGGGTAGGTCTTACAGTGATCATAGGGACGGTTTTTCTTTTAATTATATAATGTTATATTATGTTATATTATGAATCCCAAGTCAAGGGGCCCAACAAATAAAAGAAATAATAATAAAAAAATATTGAACGAAAGTAAATGGTATTGAGAGAGACCAAATTAGAATTAATTTTACTTAATTTTTTTTGATCAGGCTGAAGAGTTAATCAAGAAGGAGATGTTGGTGATGCAGCATTTTGATGCTGTACACACACCCACCCCCGGACAGCTGGGTATGGGACCAGGCAAGAAGAACCAGAAAAATGTCACCTCACAGGCTCAGCATCTGTCCTACTTACAGCAGCATCCGTACGATAAGTTCACGGAGGACGACCTAGAACAGGTGGGGATAGTAAAACAGATGTGGTAGATTTTGTGGTCAGTTTTATGGATGAAATCTTCAACGAGATCATGTTTTTCATGATTTTAGTCTTTTTAAAAAGCAGGAAATATATAAGGGCTGTACATTTTGATTTGAATGAATTTCAATTTCAATTATTTTGTTTGATGCTTAGATGTGAAGTTTTTATCAGAACGGTCTTTGTGACATACAGAATCAGTTTTTGTGCATGTACAAAATGATAATTTTGTTGATTGTAATAATATCATTTACTATGATATCAAAATGTTTTTTTCATTGCACAAATCATAATTGCTGTAAAATAAAGTTGTTCCTCATTGTTAAGGTTAATTAGATTTTATTGGTGTGAGAAAAGATGGTCCATTATTGTCACCTGCATTTTTGGTTAAAGTTACATATATAAACAAAGGATTAAGTCAACTTCAACCAGGGTATCACTGGTAAATTGTCAAATTAAGTCGCAGCTGATTTTGGTTAGTTTGTAAATTATGTTTATGTTAAAGGCAAAGGAGCTGCTGAAGAAGGAGATGGGGGTGGTGAAGGTGGGGATGAACCACGGCGACCTGTCCCTGGAGTCCTACTCCCAGGTGTGGGAGGAGTGCTACTCCCAGGTACTCTACCTCCCCTCCCAAAACCGCTACACCCGCGCCAACCTGGCCAGCAAGAAGGACAGGATCGAGTCCCTCGATAAACGACTGGAGGTAGGGAGGAAGTTACGTTCTATGTTGATTGAGCATGTGCTTTATTGAATCCCTACAAAAAAACTTATTTGTCTGAAAGGGTCTTTGATAATAACATAAGTTGTTATGCTTTTTGACTCAGTGTAACTAACATATATGTCAATATAATGTAATAGGCTAAAGAAAAGCCTGTGGGTATATAATGCTTCTAACATACAAATAATACAGTACTTCATGTTGTCTGGGGAAATTTTACTCCTAAGAAAGCAGATTTTCTAGCAGTATGACAATTATAAGTCATAAAAAAGTATATTTTTCTTCGTTTGTTCTGTTGATAAATATGTACCTTTCTATAGAAGGAGAAGTTAAGAGAGATCCATTTCTATGAGTGTTTAGTGCTAGATTATAAGATTTGATTCTTGACATTGATATGAAAAATATTTTGAAAATAATGTTCTTCTAGTTTTACTGACTTATTTCTTTGCTTTTTAAAAGGCAAACAGAAATAGCATGACCAAAGATGCCAAACAAGCAGCTAAGCTGGAGAAGAAGCTAAAGATCTTATTAGGCGGTTATCAGGTAAAAGTTGAAAAATCTCTAATGTTATTATGTGGAGTTATTTTACTTTCCTAAAAAAATGTTAATGATTCAGTTTATATTTCAACAATTTCCTTCTGTAAAAAATATATATAAAAATAGTGTTGTCTTTTGTTTGCAGTCTGTAACAATAGAGGGTTTTAATTGTAAAATGTTGAAGTTGCTTAGATGTGTAAATGAGTATAGAATCATTTGAGAAATAGCAAAGCATGTTTTAAAATGAATCTGTTTTCCTGTGGGTACAACATATTTCTATAAGATGTGTTTATTATTCATGTTCATGGAATAGTATTTAATGTTTTAATACTAAGTTTTCATTCATTTGTAGTCAAGATCCCAGGGCCTGGTAAAGCAACTCAATGATCTGTATGAACAAATAGAACAGACATTCGTAGAGTTCAAAACCTTTGAGGACCTCAGAAAACACGAGATTGGAGCCATACCAAAACGAATGGAGGTTTGTACATTGCATTTCATAAAAGAGAGTACAAGAATTTGCCTGTATTGCAAGTCTCTTAAATAAAAGTGTAAATAAAATTCTCACATTAAAAATGAATTGACAGTATATATGTATATGATATTTTGCTATTCAATAAAAGTGGGTCTGCTGTTTTTGAAAAATGAAATATATCATAGTTCTGTTGTGCAGTCTGTGAAACTTTCTTTGTATTTTTAGTCTCTAACTGAGGATGTACAGAGACAAATGGAGAGAGAAAAAGAGCTACAGAAGAAATTTGGAGAAATGCAATACAAGAAAGATGTTCTGATCTACGACAGCTGATGATCAGAACCATCATGTGGCAACACCTCACTGATGCGACAATGCTGTGGTGACATGTCTTTGTAACATGTGACATTGCTGTGGTGACATGGCCTATGAAATGTGACTCATTTTGACATCAAATCCAGAACAGATATCATATATCTTAATCTCATGTTTTGTAATGAAAATGTGATTATTTGTATATTGATAGGACTTTTTTTCACACAAATTTGGTGAAAATGATATGATTGCATTCTGTGAAAGAATGCTCTACCTTCATTGTTATAACATTATCCATACTTTGCAAAGCAAATAAAGTGGACCCTTTTTTATGTTGAATTTTTTATATTAAGACAGGTGTATCAATTTAAAAGTGAACAAAAGCAAACAAAACACACACAAACACATGGTATATGCCTTTGGAGTTTCATGCGGAGCATCTGTAATTCCCGATTTCACTGGCAGCAAACTGTAAATCGTTACGGAAGGGGATGACACTGTGCCTCATCATTAGATCATCATTAGATAGGTGCTCCCAGAAAATACTAATTAATGAAAGGGCACAGCTAGCTGATAGTTGTAGTTGAACATCTTCGTCGTTCAGAGCTTGTTGTCACCATTAGAAATGTAGCCATTAGTAGTGTAACCATTTATACTCATGCAAAATCAATAGGTTGCCTAGGCATAATTATAAACGGCTAGATTTTAGCTGAAAATGATGCAACATATATTGGATATCCGTTTATTTTAGATAACCTTCTTTAGCGAAATTGGAAATCATTTGCAGAATGAACATATGATGCTTGCCTGGCATGGTACGTTCATCACCGTTTGCTCCATTCTGATTCATTGAAGTTTATAAAATGTAAATCAAAAGTTTCGCATTGCAATTGAACACACAAGGAGGCTACCATTAGACCCATCCAACCAAGGATCGTTGTTTCAATTGTCACATTAAAGAACGGGCTTGAAATTTTCAACCGATTAAAAAAAAGGGACGATTTATGAGTAGACCTTTAGTTACTTTAAGACTTTTAAACTTGTTCTTACACTGTTTCATACAATTATTTCTGTTGATAACATGAAATTAGAATATAAAGCTTGTGAATTAGACGAATATTTGCAATACATTGTATAATATTACTTTAATTTTGAAAAAAAACAACATTTGGATAGTCATGAACCCATCATCAATTACATGTATTTCAAAAATTCGACCGTAGGTGTTAGTTTAATCAAGGTTAAAAAATATGAAATACACTGATTGGTAAAAATTTGCACTAAGTTCAAAGGTTTTGTGACAAATCTATTTTAGAGATGAAAGATAAAGAAATAATGCTTGCACCAGAGATATGCTCGCACCTTTGGTTTTTCAATACACATGTGATGATGTCCGAAATATAAAATTTTGAAGAAAACCAATATTATTTGAGAGACAGTCTACATGAATTGATAAAAAAATAATACAAGTGACACATGAAATGCACCTGACAAAACAGACCTCTTGAAATGTTTCTAGCAACTCAAACAACTCAGCTATATCAGTGATGTAGCTGATAAATTACGCAATTCATCTAGTGTGTTTTACTTAGGTACCCACTAGGACTTGACAGTTTAATAGAATCAATATTCTCTTTCATCTTATTCTATTGAAACTAGGAAATAATACCTACGCGTAGGATTTGTGTATCAAGGGACATGCATACACATTACTACTTCGATAATCAGAATAATTAGTTGCATTTTACAGAATTCACGCTGATCGCAAACATATTTTTGCCACTTTTTAAACTCTATTATTATTGGTCATTGATTTAGCTTTAAGGGTTTAATTTATTTTCAAGAACTTTAATAAAGCAGTGTTCCTTGAAATATTTCAAACTGAATTCGGTTTAATAAATCTTATCAATCTCTATCTACAATTACTAGTGGCTCATGGGCCACATCGCTCACATTAGAAACAATGTCCAACTGTGACTAAAATAGCTTAGTAAACATGCATTATTATGTCAAATACAACGCTGACTTTCGCAACTTAAAATAGCAAATCCCCAGCAAAATTCTTAAAAGTTGTCAGTAATCATAATCATATTAATTGTACACTGTACTTAATATACTGTGTTAATGTTCTACTGCACAATATTTATTTTATGATAGATTAATATATAAAAATAAATTAAAAACATTCAGAATTAAATGGTTTATTGACGTGTCCCTCTATTGTTCGTAAAAATTGACATAAATAAAAACGTAAAGATATTTCATACATATATACACCAATCAACAATTGATTATTTCAAATTATTAAAATAAATAGAAAATAATTTTGTGGTAAATGTATTCAAAGCAATCTGTTGTCTCTCAAGATTTTAGTTAAAATCAATAATTCTCACATATCAGGATGATATTAAAAAAAAATCACTTAAACATATCGCATTATCACATGGTTTTGTTTATTAATTATTAACAAAGATATTTTTGTCATAGTTTTGATACGATATACATGTTTATATCATTAAAAAATAACACTAGTTGCATAACTTAAATAATCATAGAAAACTGCATTATCAATAACTTAAGGCAAATCTGCTTACAACAAAAATCAATTCATATAAGTACAATTATCTATATCAAAATAGTTATTGATATCACAGTTGGAGTGTGTCGAAAAATTGACCATCAAAATCTCAAATATATTTTTAGATATGATTTTTAAAGCTTTAAACTATTAGAAGGTAAAAAAGAATCCAAACAATTTAGCTTTAAAATTCGAATATTTTACTATATTTTTAAACAGAGTTCTTCTTTTCAAGAAGATTAAAATAGTCTTAAATCGAACCTTCTTAAGGTAGTATGGGATGCATGCCGATATCAATGAAGATAAAAGTAATTATTATAATCAAAACACTTTCACTGTTTTAGAATTTTCAAATTTTGCAACATTTGACCAAAAATATGTTTAGTAAAACTTTCGATCGGAAGTTGATCACAATATGGGGGTTCCCATACCACCTTAAGAAAAAAAACCCTTACAACATGTGACATTAAAATCTTTAAAGATGGTATATTTAGTAGAATATATAGATAAAGAGTCAATTATCACATGTAGCCACCCTCATTTTTTTGTCATCTGAAAGGCGAAAACCCATGTCCCCTGGGTGCGACTGATTGTTCTAGGTTACTTGTATCAGTGTTAAAGGTTGGAACATCATGTTCTTTAGTGCTCTGTTGCGAGAACTCTTTATAAGGACTCACACGAGATGCCTTTTCACCAAAAAGAGAGGATCTGAAAAGCAAAGCACAAAGTATATTCACGAAGTGAAACAATCATATTTTCTCATCAAACAAAACAGCACAGGTAACAGCATCTGTTTTTTTTTTATATCAAATTATTGCATTTTCTAGACATATCGGTGATTAAATAAACAAAGAGGGTCAAACTATTGAATTATTCATGATGGATTCTTTTAGGTTACTTACGTAACCCTACAATTTGTGATACTGTACTTTTAAACTGAATAATTGTTATTTAAATATGTTTTCAACCGTTGTCATCTCCCTAAAGATACCCTTCTGTACTTAGTAAAATATATTCTTTTTTGTAACAATTGAAATTAAAACGCGTTTCACTATTGTATTCAGGTGTTTACAACGTTATAACGTTGCCTAGAGTAGTATAAATGGTAAAATGGGGGAAATGGATTTCTGTAAAAGTTTGGAATGGCGTATTCTAGCATTGAACTTACATTAAGATTGAAATAGTTCGTCACTTTATATAACAAGATAATAGATTACGGAAATGTTACCTACTCCTCTGTCAAAACCGAATATAATGAAATAAACTGAATCACAACTCATAAATATTTCAGACTTGAATAAAATATTTCAAAGAGGAAACCGTCTTAAAAATAAGTACGATGATGGGTGAAAATGATTCTTACCTAAATACTTTCATTCTATATAGCCTGTAAGTTAACAGAATACCCCCGACTAAAGCACCTGCTGACAAGACGGCGGTAAGAGCCACTTTCCATGTGCTCATCGTACAAGGGTTCTCAACAGAGGAAGATGGATCATAATCGTAAAAAGTCCCACAGGATTCGACGTGGACCTTTGATTCAGCGTTAGAAACAGTGTTTGCAACATTGATTGCAACACCGTTTGCAACACTTTTTGTAAAATTGTAGGAAACACTAGGACTATCTGCAAAATATCACAAAAACTTAATATCGAACCCTTGCTTAAAATTATTCACTACACAAAAAAGCCAGGAGCATGTGCGAATCATCACGCAAATAAAATTGGACACTTGCTTACATTCATTCACAACACAAAACGTAGGAGCATTAGCGAAATATCACAAAAAGTAACATTAAAAAGAAAAGAATATGAGCTATTTTCTCACCTGTTAAATTTAAATGAATGTAAGAATGTCCCGAGCTAAACAAATTTGTGGCAGAACAAGCGTAGTTTCCTTGGTCAGAGGTTTGAAGGTGGGTGATGTTCAAAGATGGTGCATTGACAGATCCTCCAACATACTTTCCCAAAGAGTTTTTGTCAATTTTAGTGCCATTAAATTCCCATGTTACAGATATTAGAGGTGGGTACGTAACTGAGATATTACATGTCAATGTTACGCTGTGACCTATTATACCCGTTACTCGTGAAAGAGTAGATACTTTGATCTCAGCTGGAACAGATATGTTGAAGGATATAAAACGGATGAAATGAAGAAACTAAAACGTGCCACAAAACACATCAAAATAGCAGCCAGACGTTTGAAAAAGCTAATAAAATCAAGCAAATTAATTGGACTGCCTTGCTAGAACATAGAGATAAAACAAAAGGCACATTGGCCCATATTGTCGACCTGAGCAACAACTGCAATGGATTCGATGATAGAATTTAATGATACACAAAAATATATGGAATATTTAGTAGAGCATATCTTGTTTCGTTGGATTTGAATAAAATGTTCTTCCGTGTGGTTTCAGTGTTTGCTGTCTCCACAATTTAGAAAAAAAATATATCAGGATGCTTTAATATGAAATAATATTACAAGTTATAGCATTACAGTTCTTAAAAAAAATATTAAAAAACATATTTTCCAATGCATCTACTTATTATGAACCAGATACCCCAGTTTTTGTATAGATCTCATGATTTAAATATATTCAAATCTAAATCATAATATTATATTACTGTTTGAACCCCTCCTTTGGTCCATATTTTTGGACTGGAGGTCACAATCTTGACAATTCAGAACCTAAACTTTTTCGGGGGTGTTTTACATTGTAAAATTATATTGTAGCATTAAAACCCTCAAGGAGAAATTTTTTTGACAATTTCAAATATATATTTTTACATCAAACTTTAAACAAGTTCTGTGGCCTCATCATTGTGCAAGTGTCATAACTTGAACAGTAAAGAATTAAAGTAATAATGATAATTTTTATTTGAAAAAATGAGTTATTATCAATTCCCATTTTTTGAAATAAGGCGTGGCTCTTTATTTGTTCAAATACTGTGGAATCATTAGAATTCGTGGTGGCTCAATTTTCGCAGTATTCGTGGGTAGCCCAACTCCACGAATTTACATCCTCCATGAAAAGAAATTTTGAAAGAGATATTTTTTTTATGAAAGTGAAAACCCACATATCCACGAAATTCCACCCCCATGAATAAGCCGAAAACCCACAATCCACGAAAATTGGCCCACCAGATTTAAATAATTCAACGGTAGATAGACGTTTACTCAATTATGTTTTGTTTTAGAAAGAAAAGGATTTGAGAATGTTAAATTAAAAACCACACTAGATAGACTTAAGTTGACCAGGAAAGAAAGCTCACGTAAGCCAAAAGCTCATGTAAATTAAAACAATTTAATTAAAAATGTCGTTTGAAAATTTATAATGTCCAACAATATCTATTAAAAATACTGCACTTACATTTCGGTATGTCCATGAAAGCCATGACTGGGCTGTGAGTCGTGCCAATAGAGTTCTTGGCTAAGCATCTGTAACTACCGATATCACTGACAGCAAAACTGTAAATCGTTAAGGACGGAGATGTAACTGTCCCTCCGCTGTATTTCGAGAGATCAGAAGTATCTACGATGGAGGTGACACCGTTGTGTTGGAACTCCCAGATGATACCAGTGCAGCCCCCCAATACAGAACAACTGATTGTTGCATTGTTTCCAAGAGTTGTGGTTCCTCCTAGTCCGGTTTTCACCATTGGGAATCCTGAAAAAAAATGTTTCATAAATAAGATTGAACATGCCATTAGAAAATTTTCTTTCTTTGTTCATTCTACACGGCGTCAAATGAAGTGATGCTACGTATAAAAAGAATTTATGAAAACGGAAAACGTTTAACATATTTTTCGATGCATTGTAGAAATATATTCATGTAAAATTAAGTACAGCTTCAATTACGAATCATGTAATAAGTTGAAATAGTTGAAAACATTAAACGAGAATGGTAGTAAAAATAACAGTTGAACACAAATTACAAATTAATATCAGAATCATGCTGTATAAAACAAGTCAATACATTCAGATCTAGTTCAATGACATATTAATATGGTGTTTTGACCACAATGGAAAAAAATAGACACTTTCTTTAGGCTATGTCTTTATCATGACAACAACAAGAGCATACGTGTAAATTGTATTTGATTTCATATGATGATTCCTCAACTTATATTCTTGGATGAACCTCTACTTCATGAAAAAAAGTTCACATTCTAGTACTGTATGATAATTACACCTACCACCTTTAGTTCTTTTAAGCTTATACAAATATTTTATTTTGTAAAAATGCAGTTGGTTGTGTTGTAGTGTATTTGATAGAACTATTCATTCTTAGTTGATTTCATTAACTTTGCTGGATTCACTCAATATACTCGGAACGTGGCACACATACACATACCTGGGACGTAGCAGTTCTTGTCTGTCGTTGTTCCTCTACAATGGCACACATATTTCCCCTGCTGATCTTCGCATGTTCCGCCATTATGACAGGGGTTGCTTAAACAGTCATTAATTCCTATAAAAAGTAAAAACCAAACTATAAAAAAAAAACTAAAACAGAGGTGAATTAATAACTTGTTTTTACCAATGTCTTAAAAAAACCATATCCAATAACTTTTTACTTTTAATGTATCAGATATCATAAATCGAACCCACCAAGCTGTTTACCAAACCAGTCTCCTTTGCAATATTTACAAAATATAATGTAAAAACACAATATTATTAAAAACAATGAAGCTTACAGTAGATAGATCGGATACGTTTTTCTCTTTGTACATTTTGTTGCTTTGTATACTTCATTTAAAGAAATGTTGTCTTAGTTGATATCTTTAAAATAATTTTTTATTTTGATGTAAAACAAATTACAAAACTGTGGTCATTAATAACCGAATGAGATAATATCGAAATAAAAACATATGATAATAGTAAAGATACGTACTGTCTGCACAGGTTTTTTCTGCCAGAATTGTCTGTATCCGAGATAGATTTGCGAAACTCTCTGTAGTATACGTGTAGTCATTGTGGCTTGACACCCTTCGTAACTGTTGTTCGTTGATTCCATTCGTTACACCCACACAAAAAATAGTGACGTTTTCATCCTTCAGTAACTCAGCTTCTTTGTCTATGGGACTTTGTCCATCGGTTATCAAAATGACGATTTTAGTAGCATCAGTTCGGGCACCGTGGCTTGATGTAAATGAGTTCTGACGTGTAAAATTAAGCGCATATCCAATGTCTGTTCCTCCTCGCCTTCTGCTATAAGGAATATTTGAGATAGCCTGTTGGATTTCTCTCAATGAAGAATATTGGTTAAGATAAAACTCCTCTTTAGGATTGTTATCGAACGTAACTACACTGACTTGGCTAGCACCAGAGCCTATCGCAAAATGAACCAGGAAGTTACGAATAAAATTCTTCAATATCTCAAAATTGTGGTCTCCAACTGAATCAGATTTATCCACAAGAATAATAATGTCTTCTTTTGACAAACATTTTGCTGAAAAAGGTTGAAATAATCCAGTCGAAAATATAAAAATATAAACACGATTGTTTGAAATATAATAAGAAAGTAAGTCCTAAATAATAATAGATTTTGAGAAAAAGAATAATATATGCTTATATATACTTATACCTGATACCCCTGAAAACAAAAATATGAAAATAAAAAACATTCCTGAATTTTTTTGTATTATCTTCCCAAAGCTGTCTTAATCACAACCGTTTTAAGGTATCCCTCACGCTAAGAATTTAGGTATGAAAAATCAATCTAATCGATTGAGTAAGATAAGAAGACATTCTAACGGCTTTTATTATAAACATTTCGCAGAGAGATATCATTTAGTAAATGCACCTTGTCGTATGTATATACAATGTTATCAGTATCATGATTCAACATTCACTAAGTAAAAAAAGGCTAGCTACACTACAATGTGGTAGACGATGTAAATGCTAAAACCGTCAATAATATAAAAACACGCCCCTCCTTTTTCAAGGACATTCATCAGGCTGAAATGGAGTAAGTTTTATCGGTATTTTTTCAGTGGAGGTTCGCACAAACTAGAGAGAGGTATTTAATCATTTTAGTTCACCTTTTTTAAAATAATGAATCAAGGGGGTTAGAGAAACTCAATATGTGGATTCGAAGTAATGCTAGAAAAATGTTTTTAGATGGAATAAAACACCTGGAATTAGTCACTCAAATTAACAGTAAATTATTCAATTATAAAAGCTATAATCATAAATAAACTGTACATATGTCAAATAAGCGAAAAATTGCAGCTTAGGGATTAAAAAGAAAGAAAATCTCAAACAATCAATGTTTTGTGTCGGCCATTTTGTGATGATATGTTAATCAACCTTAAGAGCATTTTAACAAAAATAACCAGTCGTTGAACAAACATGCAAGGTTTTGTTCAGAATATCTTCATCTACCTTAGTGCAATTAAAACCAGAGTTATTTAACTTGAAAAAAGGACATGTCTTAGATATCAAATATTATTCAGTACTGGCTGTTTTTTCCTTCATTTTTTTTTTACGCCAACCAGCGTTTTCTTTGACAATATCTAGTTTTTGGTGATACTCTATATAGGGAAATATTCGCCCCCGATTTATTTTCGGCCCTTTCGACCTCGTTGTCAGCAGGCGAATTTATGACTGGGAAAATACCAATGTTCCATGGTATCTCTTTAGTACTCAAGTGTGTCTGGGCGAATTTTAGACGGGGCGAAACCATTTACAAGTGTAGAAGGGCAAAAATAACACGGGACTAAATTAACTCTGTTTACAGTCGTCATCCTAAAAGTTCGTCATCATTCTGTCAAAAAAGAGAAGGTTTTGATCATTTTTGATACATATTTTAGATTCATTGGAAAAGAGACAATAGTCGACTCTTCTTTGGACATTCCTTTTATCACTAACAGAAGAATCCTCTAGAAAATTTCAGAAGCGTACATATTGAAATATTGCAAGGTGCATGATATGGTTAACTGGCTTTTTAATTTTGATAAATGTTGTGTGTTTGCCTCATGTGCTAAAGGCCAAAACATAAAGTTTGAATTAAACGTATAAGGGAAAGAATCCAGACAAAGTAAACAACTTGCACCGTTGTATTGGACGGTTTATAGCGAGGTTGTAAGGCCTTACGAGATTTAGATACAGCTATATTGATAAGTATGTAATGTCAATGTTTTCTTCAAATAAAAGTCAAAAAATGAAAAAATAATAATCGTTAATTGCATCACAATTGCTTTTCATTAATAAGATTAAAATTACCCATACATGAACTGGATTGAAATAAAATCATAACTGATTTGAGAAAAATCTTTTATTTCTTTCCTTTATTTCAAGGAACAATAATGTAAAGCATTCAATAATCGGAACCCTTGTCAAAGCCATAGATTCTAATGATTCCCGGTATTTGAAGACTTGTTGAAAAATTGATATAACTCAAACAAATCCGAAGACGGCATATAGCTTACAATTCGCTAGGTAAGAGTTATACAAGTGAGAAAAATAATGAAAAACACAAACTGTATTTTTGAATCATCTTTATTAAATCTAAAATGGTAAACACTTAGTATATATAGGTTACTAGGTTTTCAGCTATGTGCTTTTTTAAGAACGATATCAAGCTTATAGGATTTTTAGAGTATGTGATATATAAACAATTATTGAAAAAGAAATATTAGTCAAATATGTTATGCAAGAAAGACTGATGGTTTGATTAAGTAGAAAATTGATATTTTTGTTTTAAAGATTAAAATATATTTCATTTTTTATTTTCTCTAAGACATACAGTGTCAACATTCTTTAATTTACAAAAATATGCAGATATAAATAATCTATCAAACTATATTACAATGATCAATTTTGAGTTGTAAAACATTAAAAGGGTTAGATTTCTAGATTCTTCATATGTACAATATACTAGTAACAACAATAATTAACTTGATTAAATTACATTTGATAAAGCATAAAAAAATAGTTGAATTTCAGGTTTCTTTTTATTGCAGTCTTACAATGTATATGTTGTAAAAATATATTCTTCGAAAGTATGTAAATATTTCATATTTTTTGTAAATATCTAAGGTAAGCTGCAACTTTTCTAGGCATGTATATGATGATATACGTAGGCTATGCCTGTTGTCCAATCCTATTGATTGTATTCAATAAAATATGTTTAAACTAACATGTAAATGAAACACGTATATGATATATGTGAATATTTGTTCAATTGTTTCTTCGCAAATTGTATATGCAACTTCATTTTGTCTATTTTTCAAGCATGATATTTACATAAACAAATATAATTCGATTTGACCAAACAGACGAAGTTATGTTTAATTGGAAAAGGGAATTAAAGAGTATATTAAATCATTCCATGATTATTAAAATCACGATGTTGTTTTCATTTTGAATGACAACATCGGCACTCCAAGTTCCCATTGTTGGGAATTAGCATTAGAATCCTTTTTGTCAACTTCGAATGATCTGTAAAGAAATGTAACTATGCTCTATCAAGTGCAATTATTTTGAGAAATTAAGGAACGTCGTCGTCGGCATTTTAATTCATATACAATAGAATCATCATAAAATACAACAATAGGAAACAGTTTTCTTTTATAAACAAACCTCTTTTGAAAAAAATACAGAAATAATAGAAAAGTTAAACACTCTGTCTGCACATTAATTATATTGGTACAGTAATCTAGAGTGAGTAGTAATTAGGATTTACCGTAAGAATCTCACCTTCTGGTTTTGTATTTTTGAATCATGCAAAGCAACATGGCACCCAACAGCAAAAGACACGCAAACAACGTTAACAATGAAAACATTGCCACTTTCCATGTACTTTTTGAGCAAACATCAGAGGATAAGACACAATCGTAAAAGATTCCACACGAATCACAAGGATCCTCTGATGAACCGACTGAAATGTAAAAACCCATTATAAACCCCCCCCAAAAACATAAAACACAAACGTCACTGTTAAACACTACACCCTTATCCCCCTTAGAACCAAATATCTACTAACAAAACAAAAAATGTCTTAAATTCAAAATATTGCACTTACTTGTTATCATCAAATAAATATATGATTGTCCTGAGCCAAACATGTTTGATGCAGAACAAGAATAGTTGCCTTGGTCTGTAGTGTTCAGGTTACTTATGAACAACGAAGGTGTGGTGACAGATCCCCCTCGATACCTATCGAGCGAATGTGGGTCAATTCTAGTGCCATCCTTTTCCCAGGTAACAGATGAGACAGGTGAGTATAAAGAAGCGACGTTGCAAATCAACGTGACATTTCCCCTGAAATCTCCAAACACTAGCGATAGAGTTGTCTCATCAACTACATCTAAAAGAAATAAACCTTATCTGAAACTTGGTATTTTGTTTAAAGGACATATATTTGTGGTTTGTTATTTTTAAACTGTTCACGGTGGATTTTTTTCTTTTTTGCATTCCTTATATAAATTAAAGTGTACAGAAATGCTCAAGTTGTAAAATGAGCCGTAGCCACAGATTACCGCGATGAATCATAATTAATTTTGATAAAAGACCGATGTCTTTTACAGCGATACTGGAAAGACGCAATTTTACGTAAAAGAACACAATTCGCGTTGTTGACAATATCTTATCTAGTCAAAGTCAGAATTTCATCTGGGAGCAACAGGAACGAAAGACAGCACGAATTTAAATAGCAGTTTTCGTAAATGTGAATATTATTGTTTTTGCAAATAATTATTAAAAGTTGATCATCTAAAAATCAAATCATTTTTATGGATATTGTTCATTTCTATTTATATAGTTTTCTTTACTTACAACTAGTAAAATGAACTATTCAATATGTTTTGTGATACTATAAGAAAGGAAAAATAACCCAATCGAGTGATGTCAATTGATGGTAATAAAGACATTGTCTGTAGGTTATTATCATAAATTTACAAATAATAGTTTTATGGTCCCCTACAAAACAAAATTTAAACGTTTCATAACATTTGGAAAATCACCCTCAACAAACATTTTTACAAAGCAATGGGACTTTTTATTTTGAATTTATCTTGAGTTTTGCATAACTTTGCGCTTTAAATCATTGGTGTGTAATGCGAACAAGGAACAATCTACTTGACAATCTTTCAGAAATTTAACTCGACAAATAACATGAAATTTGAAGCTACTGTCCTAAAACCCATTCATTAAGACCAAAAAAATCGTGGTGGTGTCTCATGTTTAGTTCTAAATAAGAATTCGTATACAATTTCAATTGAAAAGATCTTTTTAATCCGACAAAGATATGTATGGCCTTAAATGAATCACCAAAGTTTCGTTTCAATATTTGGATAGTTGAAAAAATCTGAGCACACTAACTATTAGAAAAGTAATATTCAGGTATATTTCGCCTACGAAACGCATCCACCTTCACCTCCAACCTTTTCCAATTTTTCAGTAATTTGAAACTAATCTTTTCGAATTGGCAAAATTGAAAAAGAGATTTATCCCAACTTTTTTCTTCGATGCATGCAGATACATTCATTTTTAAAAATGAATTATCAAAAGAATAAAAATCGAATTAATTGTAATGTACCTTTTAAAAATCAGGATCTTGTCCAACAAATCCTTATTATTTGGAATAAACCAAATAACCAAAAAAATTCTTACCAAAACTGACTACGTCTAGAGAGACGACAGCACTGTCCGAACTGTACAGATTCGAGACAATACATGTGTAGTTGTATATATATATATATATATATATATATATATATATATATATATATATGTTAATGAAAATGTAGATCAGCAAGGGGTTCTTTGTCGTGCAAGCACCTACTTACATATATAATGTAACAGATTGTCACATGGGTCTACAACGATGACAAATATCGAAAAGGCAATATTGTGGGTGAAGGATGAATATGTAGTTTGTTTTTGAAGCTTATTTTTGATACATGTTATTATATTTATCTGGATCGGTTATGTTTGTTAGTTTGTTTTGTTTATTAAAGAGGGGAATAAAGTAATGAGTAATTTCCAAGCACGTAGCATCGTTTTTTAAAGTGGGGGGGGGGGGGGCAAACTCATCCAACAAATCTTGACAAGCAAAAAAAGAATTTTTTTTTTTTTTTAATTTTACAAAATTTTCAAATTTTCAATCATTATTTCATGATTTTCATACCATTTTTTTTCATGCTACAAAAATGGGGGGGGGGGGGGGGGGCAACTCCATTATAATTCAATTTTTCATGTAAATTTTTTAAAAATAGTTGCTGCAAGAAAAAGTGGGGAGAGGACATCTTTATGTCATATAACATCTGAAACTGAATTCATTCCACCCACAAGCTTGAAATAATGAAATAATTTTAATGAAAACAATATAAATAGACGTCATAAATCCCGTATCAAACGACATATTACAACTTGATTCTGCGCGTCTTTTTAATGAATTTATAAACAGCGGCAAATTCTAAAATGTATTTTTAAAGGTAATGTTAGCTGCAAGTCTGTAGACCTTGTATGAAAAATTTCGGATGGTAGTCAATTTTTCCGGGATACAGACCGAGCGGTACATATTTGCAGTTAAGGTAACTAAGAATGATTCCAATAAAATACTTTGTTGAGTAATGCAAGCTTTTAAGAAAGCAATACTTTTATTTGTTTAAAATGTAACACCCAAATACTTCGTCTTACATTTGCTATTTGTAGAACAAGCAGAACCAGTATCAGTCTGACCGGCCTCACCATATACATTGTTGGAATTTAATTGTCCTAGCATTGCATTGCTCTGCATGTACACAATTTCTTTTAAAAATTAAACACTTAAAGTGTTCATCTATATGGCTACACATAACGTACACACGTGATTCAAAATAACCAACACGGAAAACGGTAAAGAATTCAGTTATTGAGTCTACATTTTATAGAACCTGTAAAAAAAAAAACACATTGCGGGTCTGAATGCTTGCTGATATGTCAATCTATCAATATACAGCTTGTTAATTATTTCCGATTGCTAAGGCTACAGCGTATTTGATGAACATTGAACAACATTTTTTCCATGCCACTTTTTTCCATGGAAGATAGCGAATGTATACAAGTATAAAGCATTTATAAAATTTATTTAATTACCTCTTTAGAATTGTGTATGGAATAAATAATTCATAAGTTGCTGCTGAAGGTTGTTTGGTATTTTCGTTTGTAGATGTTTTGCAAGTAAAAAACCTGAAACGCGGGGCAAGTCATTATTAATATCCTAATAACCGTAACTTAAAACTAGCGGCTTTGGATTCAAATATTATCACATACGAATATTAAGTTCACTTTTTAAAATCATCTCCACGATGATAATTATATTATATCCATCGCAAATCAGTATTTTTTTTATTTTTGCTTTAAAAGAATTGTTCTATCGGGAGCAATCCTGCGTTCGTTTTAATTGCCAGCGTACATTTGTCATGTCAGTAATACACATTGTGCTTTATAAGACGGCCGTGTATACGTATTGTAGAAAAGTTGAGTTTAATTACCATGCATTGGAACCATTCTATTAACACATCTCCCAGTACTGAAACAATTCAAAATGTCTCTGTTACAGTAACACAGTGGGGCGTTAAACGTGTACGTCCAGCTCTACAAGCACATGCACTATCGTCTAGGCGACGGCCTGAATACAGCTAGCGACTCTCCTATCGATCGGTTACCTGAGTCTCGTAATGCATCTAAATATAGACAGGGGCACAGTTATGAAACAAACAACAAACATAAGGTCAAAGAGGTTCATCTATATGAAATGAGAATGTACATATGAATAAAAACATTTGGGAATTTTATGTGGAATTATTTTTGCGCACTACATGTATCAGTTAGTGCATTACAAGAAGCCCTTTCATAATCTCATAAACTTGCGCACCCCCACAAAAATGGACCGAACTGACAACAATTGTTTCTGCAAATGCTGACTATAAATTACGAAAACATTAAATTGAATACTATAGAAGGATTCAAAATTAATTTCTTTACAACTTTGCTTCAATAATGCATTAGAAATTTTTATTCCTTTTTAAGTTATTGACAAGAAACTTTGGACGCCTCTAACTCCCTAATTATAAGGGCCAGCCCTTTTTTCGGCATACCGAATGAAAGGTCTGAGTAAGACCAAGAACTTTTAAAATACATGTTATAACAAATTTTTATCAGGTAGAAAACTAACACGTAAAATACGCAAATTTTTTTGATTTTTTTTCTTACCTTTATTTCAACATCTATACCACCCCTTTTATTTGCGTTTAAATAATAAATAAAACATATCTCGCACAAATTCAATGTATAAGCTTCCAAACCAGCCCATCTTTGAAACTCTGCCAGTCATCGTTAAAGCTGAACCCCCTGGACGTTAAATTTTACTAAAAGGGGAATAACTCAAAACCGGATAGAGATTTTTCTCAACTAAAATATGCAACGACAACATCACGCGACAAAACAATCGGTGAACAAACGAGCGAGATATTAAGGATCAAAGTTGGCGTCTAGAAGAAAAAAAAAATAACTAGAGCAAAGCTCGTTGCAAAGCAAAGAGTGGGTCTTCCGTTAATGTCGAAAGTAAAGCTAGAAGTTCCTGTAAGAAGCAGAGCTCTTAAACCAATAACAAAAGTAGCTAAAATAAAAAGATGAAAAAAAATTATTCCTGGTACGACTTAACAAAACCCGAATGATTTTAAGTACGACTTAACAAAAACCTTTTTGATTTTAAGAACGACTTCAAAAAAAAAATCCGAATGTGTTTAAGTACGACTTAACAATTATTTTTGGTACGAGTTAACTTTACCATAAACATTATGCTATTTTTTAAACCAAGGACGCGGAATCAAAATTTCCGGAAAAATCAATTTTTAAACCCCGATAGCTCTGTAATGCATCGTCCGATTTTAAAACGGTTTTCAGTGTTAGATTCAGCTTCATAAGCTCTACAAAACACATATTCATTTTTGATTTGATCAGAAAATTCATTTTTTCGAAAAATTTGTTTCACTTCCGGTTTCGAGCGGACGTGACAGATTTTCATTTCGAGCCTTATTACAGAGGTAAATCGACCAAATCATAACCATTGAAAATTTCAAGCCTCTATCTTAAAGCGTTTTTGAGAAAAGTCCGGGACAAAATGTCTTTTTGAAATTTTTAAAAATGACGTCACGTCAAAACGGAGGTGACGTTTTCTATAAAACTTTTACATTTTTGAGGGACGCTAACTTGCAACAATCTCTGAAAATTTCATCAAAATCGGTTAAAAACCTTTTGAGTTATGAGGCAAAAAAGGAGTCAGAAGAAAAGAAGCTCGTTGCAAAGCAACGAGTGGGTCTTCCGTTAATGTCAAAAGTAAAGCTGGAAGTTCCTGTAAGAAGCAGAGCTCTTAAACTAATAACAAGAGTAACTTAAATAAAAAGATTTTTTAAAAATCGAATTTTTCCTGGTACGACTTAACAAAATACGAATGATTTTAAGTACGACTTATCAAAAACCTTTCTGATTTCAAGAACAACTTATTAAAAAAAATCCGAATGTGATACAGTACGACTTAACAATTATTTTATGTACGAATCAATTTTACTTTGAACATTACACTATTTTTCAAACCAAGGACGCGAAATCAAAATTTCCGGAAAAATCAATTTTTAAACCCCGATATCTCTGTAATGCATCGTCCGATTTTAAAACGGTTTTCCGTGTTAGATTCAGCTTCATAAGCTCTATAAAACACATATACATTTTTGATTGGATCAGAAAATTCATTTTTTCGAAAAATTTGTTTTACTTCCGGTTTCGACCGGAAGTGACAGATTTTCATTTCCAGCCTTATTACAGATGTAAATCGACCAAATCATAACCATTGAAAATTTCAAGCCCCTATCTTAAAGCGTTTTTGAGAAAAGTCCGGGACAAAATGACTTTTTGAAATTTTTAAAAATGACGTTACGTAAAAACGGAGGTGACGTTCTCTTTAAAACTTTTACATTTTAGAGAGACGCAAACTTGCAAAAATCTCTGAAAATTTCATCAAAATCAGTTAAAAACCTTTTAAGTTATGAGGCAAAAAAGGAGTCAGAAGAAAAGAAAAAGAATAATAACTAGAGCAAAGCTCGTTGCAAAGCAACGAGTGGGTCTTCCGTTAATTTCGGAAGTAAAGCTGGAAGTTCCTGTAAGAAGCAGAGCTCTTAAAGCAACAACAAGAGTAGCTAAAAAAAAAAGGATGAAAAAAATCGAATTATTCCTGGTACGACTTAACAAAATACGAATGATTTTAAGTACGACTTAACAAAAACCTTTCCGATTTCAAGAACGACTTAACAAAAAAAATCCGAATGTGTTCAGGTACGACTTAACAATTATTTTTGGTACGAGTTAATTTTACTTTAAACATTACGCTATTTTTTAAACCAAGGACGCGGAATGAAAATTTCCGGAAAAATCAATTTTGAAACCCCAATATCTCTGTAATGCATCGTCCGATTTTAAAACGGTTTTCAGTGTTAGATTCAGCTTAATAAGTTCTACAAAACGCATATTCATTTTTGATTTGATCAGAAAATTCATTTTTTCGAAAAATTTGTTTCACTTCCGGTTTCGACCGGAAGTGACAGATTTTCATTTCCAGCCTTATTACAGAGGTAAATCGACCAAGTCATAACCATTAAAAATTTCAAGCCTCTATCCTAAAAAGTTTTTGAGAAACGCCGCGGACAAAATGACTTTTTGAAAATTTTAAAAATGACGTTTCGTCACGACGGAAGTGACGTTGTCAAGAAAACTTTGACATCTTTGAGGGATAATAGTTTCACATAACCTCTGAAAGTTTCATCAAAATCGGTTGGAAACTTTTTGAGTTATAAAGCCGAGAAGGAGTCAGAAAAAAAAAGAAAAAGTATAATAATAATAAAAAGAAACCGAAGAATAACAAGAGGGTCTTCCGTTGAAAACGGAAGACCCTAACTAAAGCAAAGCTCGTTGCAAAGCAACGAGTGGGTCTTCCGTTAATATCGGAAGTAAAGCTGGAAGTTCCTGTAAGAAGCAGAGCTCTTAAACCAATAACAAGAGTAACTTAAATAAAAAGATGAAAAAAATCGAATTATTCCTGGTACGACTTAACAAAATACGAATGATTTTTAGTACGACTTAACAAAAACCTTTCCGATTTCAAGAACGACTTAACCAAAAAAATCCGAATGTGTTACAGTATGACTTAGCAAATAATTTTTAGGTACAAGTTAATTAAACCAAGAACTTGATACTACTTTCTTAACCAAAAACGCGGAATCAAAATTTCCGGAAAAATCAATTTTTAAAGCCAAATATCTCTGTAATGCATCGTCCGATTTTTAAACGGTTTTCAGTGTTAGATTCAGCTTAAAAAGCTCTACAAAACACATATTCGTTTTTGATTCGATCAAAAATTTCAATTTTTCGAAAAATTAAAATCACTTCCGGTTTCTACCGGAAGTGACAAAATAATTTTTTTTTTAAAAATGCCATAAGTAAATCCGCAGATTTACAATCACAGAAAATTTCAAGTCTTTATAAACAACCGTTTACGAGAAAAGTCCTGGACAAAATCACTTTTTGAAAATATTTCAAATGACGTAACTAGAAAACGGAAGTGACTTAATGACTGAAAGTTTAAAAGCATCAATTGACACGTATTTAACATAATCCCTGAAAATTTCTTGCAAATCGGTAGAATAGTTTTTGAGATATAAAGCAAAAAAGAAGTCAGAAGGAAAAACAAGAAGAATAATAATAATAAACTAGAGCAAAGCTCGTTGCAAAGCAACGAGTGGGTTTTCCGCTAATGTCGAAAGCAACGCTAGAAGTACGTCTAAGAAGCAGAGTTCTTAATCTAGTAACAAAGAAGCCTAAGTACAAAAAGATTAAAAAAAATCGAATGATTCTTGGTACAACTTAACATGATCCGAATGTTTTTAAGTACGACTTAACCAAAAACCCTTAACCATTTCAAGAACGACTTAACAAAAAAACCAATGTGTTTAAGTACGACTTAACAAATTTGACTTCATTTTAGGTACAAGTTTACTTTACCTTGAACTAACATCTTTTTTCTTAACCCAGAATGCAAAATTAAAATTTATGTAAAAAATCAATTTTGTTTAAAACATAATTCTGAGCAACTTTTCCTCTTCACTGCTTTTCAAAAGGTTGACCTTTCGTACTGTGTGCTCGTTGCGTCATTAATTGTCAGAAACTTATCGATGTTAAGTTTACTTTACTGTACTTCTGTGAATATTTTCTAAGTAAAATTACTATGAACCAGACAACATTGAAATGGTGAACATTTCAAAGGGCCCCGCTTATGTTATTTCAGAGAATTCTGCTTTGACCTTGACCTATAACTTGAAATTTTTCCAGCTGGCATAGAACTTTTAATTCAATTTCATTCCCCCTAACATACATGCATTTTTGTTCAATCTGACCAAGATTAAGCATATTTGGAAAATAATCTACTATTTAAAACTAATTTTAAAAAGATCTGCTATGACCTTCACATTGACAGACTTGGTACAAGGTCACTGCACGCCATTAACCAATAAACTCTGTAAAGGCAAAATATTAGCCAAATAGGGGCTAAAAGGAGAGTAAATCTATGCTCTTAAAATATGGATTTTTGTGTGATCTGATATGACCTTGACTTTTCATCTACAAATATCATTCGAGGTCATTGCATATATTTTGAACAAAGGCATCATGTGGGTAAAGTATGAGGCTGAATGGAGCAAAGGGAGAGAAGATATACTCCGGACAAGGATTTTTAAAAATATAATTCTGATATGACCTTCACAGTTTCTTTTCACTGAAAATAGGTTCAAGGTCACTACACACCCTTTCACCCTTTACTCAAAAGCTCTGCTTATGTGAAGTCTGAGCCAAATAGGGGTTAGTAGAAATTATATATGCTCTCAAAAAAGGATTTTTGCATGATCCGATATGATCTTCACCCGTTACCTAGAAATTTCATGCAAGGTCACTGCACATCGTTTAATCATAGAGACACTCTGTGAGTATTAGCCAGATTGGACCAAAGGGAAAAAAGATATGCCCCAGACAAGGATTTTATATATATAATTCTGCTATGACCTTAACCTTATACCTAAAAACATGGTTCAAGGTCACTGCACATCCTTCAACCAAAGGAACCCTGTGGATGAGGTATGAGCCAGATTGGGCCAAGGGGAGAGAAGCTATGCTCCTGTCAAGCCATCTCGGATGGACAGACCGACAAATTGATCACTAGAAGGCGCCCGCATTAACATGCCTTTTTATCTAAAATAGTATCCATGCTATCTGCCCATGGTGAATAGTCATCAAAACCATTCATTAGCAGAATTTGATTTCCCTCCTTTTTAAGGTGGTATGGGACATCTGTCGATATTAATGTGGATTAAAGTACTATATAATTGAAAACTTTTCACCGGTTTAGAATTTTCAAATTTTACAATATTTAACCAAAAAATAGCTTTTAAAAATATTTGAAAAGGTAAAAATTGTAAAAACCCCAGCGGGATTCGAACTCATGACTTATAGGTTCCTAGTAAACCCTCTAACCCACTGTGCTAAGGAGTGAGGTGACCATTTTTGAGAAGAAACTACATGTACTTATATAATTACACTTTATTTTATTGTTTATTTCGATAAACAATACGTCACAACATGGAAGTGTCCCATATCACCTTAAACTCGGAACACCTCTGACCTAATAAGATCGCCGCATTAAATACAAAGTTTGATTTAACTCTAATTTGTTTATCATCAAGAAATTCTGCATCGCTGACAAATAAAGTTTTCTTCTGTATAATGAAATACCAATTAACTGACTATTCGGACAATAGCAAGTTTATTGTCCCATTCAACAGCTACTATTTCCCTTGGCTTTGCCTCATTTAATATTTGCTGTCTTGGGGGACAATAAACTTGCTATTGTCCTCATACCCAATAAATACTAAATAGGCATATAATATCCTATCCACCTACATTTCATGTTATATAACCCCCCGTTTGTAACCTTCAATTTCACTGTAAAGTCAACATATCTGTCATAGCCGCAAGTTTCACAATTTATTTCTGCTTCTCATGTACTTAAAATTAGGGGCCTTAATATTGCTTACCAATTCCAACAAGAGACATCCCTCTAACTATTGGTAATCATTAAAATTCATTTCATGAATCTACGCAACAATGATAAATCACTCTCAATTTTACAAAAATATTATCGGTACTTTATCCGAAACTGTTCCTTGTATCTTTAACTTAGTACACTAACATTTTTATGAAAAAACGGTTTGTCTTAGAATAAGAAAGCTAATGCAATTCTGAGAAAAAGAATACCACATATTCCCAATTCCATTGAGGTTTAATAAAAATATGGCCATTTAAGTGAACCCACCATTTCCAATTTCCTTTAGTAAACACAGATTTACAGGGTTCTCCATAGTAAAACATCTTTATCTGACCTTTTAGAGGTCAACTTTTGTTCAACCACCTTTAAAAAGAAACCTTATTCAATACAACATATGCCTACATGATATAATCATGATAAAAGCTTCACATCACTTAGAAATACCCTTACATGTATACCCCCCACCCCCCAATCTTTTGATTTTCCTAAAAAGTCATGGTTTGAAATGTTTTACCTAATTTTATGAAACATGTGGCAATTTCCTTGAGTCATTTCTCACATATATTTGAAAACAATCATCAATGATTCTAAAATGTGATCTTTATTTGTTTATTGTATGATTTGTACCATTTTAATTAACAAATGGACAGCTGTCCTGCTTGTGATTTCTTGTTTTCATGAAAAAAGTAAGCTAACAATCATATTTAGTGAATATCTAATCTATTCTGATTTCTAGTCTTCTTCTAACCATGCTAAAACAGTAAGTTACAACCAACAAGTTAGACATCTGCCTTAAATTAGAATTAAATTCAAACACACCCAGGTAGCTGGAGACAGAGTTGATTTCAATGAAAAATGTTCAAATTTGACATGTTTTTCTACTTTTTTATGCATATATACCTTAGAAAGGTAGAAATAGGTTGTTTCTTGTTCATTTCAAAAGTAATTATCATAGCAGATGTTATTTCAAAGTCAAATGTACATTTACATATCCTACATGTAATCTTAATGCAGACAATTAAATAGGGGGGGGGGGGGGGTTCAATTATGTAAACACATCTAAATATCTTTATGAAATAAAAAATAAAGGAAACATAATTGTATACTTTTATTGAAAAACAAATTTTCACAGCAATTATGAATTTCTTTAAACAGCCTTAATTTTGTTTCCATAATTTCTTATCAAACACAAACCACAACATGGCATGATGCTTTCTTCAAGTTCCATTATTGTTCATGCATTATCGGATTTAATTTGAATTACCAGTAAATAGTCTGTAGAACACAAGGAATATGCATGTGGATAGAGGTGACAGGTTAATCTCAGGAGCTGACCCACAAGAATCAACAGGTACCGGTAAAAGCCATGTGGTAACAAGAGTCTGTTTTGAGCTGAAATAAATAAAAAAAATAATAAGCTGTGTTTACATACATGTACTAGTAATAGCTGTGTTTACATTAACATATGCATAGTATTTCTGTAAAAAATACACTGACCATGCAGTGTAATAAGTATGACCGGCACGTCTTTTAACCCCAAGGAACCCCAAGGAAACCCCAAGGAAACCCCAAGGAACCCCGAGGATACCCCAATGACAGAAATGAATAACTATTGATACCCAAGGGGGTCTCATTAGAGTGCAAGAGTCACCCCTTACCCTTGGTACCCCAATTCTACCCCAAGGAACCCCAACGATAACCTAATAATACAGATTTATAACTCCTGATACACCATAGAACCCCAAGGAACCTCAAGGATACCCTAATAATACAAATTTTAAACTCTTGGTACCCCTGGGGACTCACTGGTATTCCAGACACACCTCTAAGAACCACAGGGAACCCCAGGGATATCCCAAGGAACTCCAAGAATACCCTAATAATACAGAATCATAACTCTTGATACTCCATAGAACCCCAAGGATACCCTAATAATACAAATTTTAAACTCTTATTAACCCTGAGGACTCATTGGTACTCCAGATACACCTCTAAGAATCCTAGGGAACCCCATTGATATCCCAAGGAACTCCGAGAATACCCTAATAATACAGAATCAATACTCCATAGAACCCCAAGGACACCCTAATACATTGTAATACAAATGTAAAACTCTTGATAACCCTGGGAACTCATTGGTATTCCAGAAACACCTCTAAGAATCCCAGGGAACCCCAGGGATATCCCAAGGAACTCCAAGAATACCCTAATAATACAGAATCATAAATCTTGATACTCCATAGAACCCCAAGGATACCGTAATACGTTGTAATACAAATTTAAAACTCTTGATAACCCTGGGGACTCATTGGTATTCCAGATACACCTCAAAGAATCCCAGGGAACCCCAGGGATATCCCAAGGAACTCCAAGAATACCCTACAAATACAGATTCATAACTCTTGATACACCACAGAACCCCAAGGATACCTCAAGGAACTTAAAGGATAACTTAATAATACAAATTTAAATTCTTGATACCCGTAGGGACTCATTGGTATCTCAGACAAAACCCACGGATACCCCAAGGAACTCTAGGGATACTCTTATTCATGTATTGGTTATATAAATTTTATAACTCTTGATATCCTATGGAACTCCAAGGATACACTATATCTCTTGATACTTTTTGGGTCTCTTTGATATCATAGACAAATCACAAGGTATCCCAGGGAACCCCATGGGTACCCCAAGAAACCTAAAGGATACCCTAATCATTACCATAATTACCATACTTTGTAAAAATATGTAAGAAAGAAAATTTAATATTACAAACAATTTTAAAATTGTGGAAACACTACAATCATATCAGTAATTTTAAATCTATAATTTAAATAAAATTCCCTATAGGGTCACTTCATCAATTTACTTGCATGACTAATAAATTTAAACAACTTCTAAAAATAGTTCACTTCTTTATTTTAATAATGTCATTATTTATTTCCTTTTAAATTAGCCCCAAAGCCACTGCCCATTTTACATATTATCAATTTTCCATACACACATGCTCCATCTAAACCATGGCTCAGATAATGGCCCCCTTGGGACAAATGAATTCAGCCAGCTCCTAAGAATTTATCATTGACAAACAAAAATTCTGCATTGTCAGTTGATAGAATACTTATAAAAGATAAATTTAGTTAACGCATAAAGACAAAAAACCTCCATTTGAATGTATTTATATAAATATATTTTAGGGTATTTTAATGCTATAAATTAATTAATAAAATCTGTAAGGATTACCTCCCTTACTTTTCAACATCAGTGAACAATATATAGATATATAGAATGAGGGAAATGAAAACTGCCATAAAATCATTAAATCTTGTCTGATCCTAAAAAAATTACAGGTGCACAATTTCAGATGGTGATCAACATATGTACAAATTTTCAGACTGTTCCATGCAGTAGTAAAAAATTCTATAGGGGGGACAAAGTTGCATCTACAGAGAGACGGACAGACGGACGGACAGGGTGAAACCAATATACCCCCTTAAACTTCATTTGTGGGGGATATAGGGGTATAATGAGACTCCTGGGGTATCACTAGTTACTAATTTCTATTATTGGGGTTACTTGGGGTTCTAATGAGTATACTTGGGGTTCCTTGGGGTATCCTTGGGGTACTACGAGGTGACCCTTGGATTCAAATGAGACCCCTTGGGTATAAATAGTTATTAATTTCTATCACTGGGGTACCTTGGGGTGAGCCTTTGATTCGAATGAGACCTCTGGGGTATCACTGGTTAATAACTTTATCATTTGGGTTCCATGGGGTTCTTACGGGTTTCCTTGGGGTTCCTTGGGGTACCCTTGGGGTACTAAGAGGTGACCCTTGAAGTCCAATAAGACCCCTTAGGTATTAAATTTTATAAATTTTTGTCATTGGGGTTCCTTGGGGTATCCTTGAAGTTCCTTGGGGTTTCCTTGGGGTTCCTTGGGGTTTCCTTGGGGTTCCTTGGGGTTCCTTATGGTTAAAAGACGCACCCAGTATGACATATCCCAATACATGACATAACATTTAGGCAGTACAAGATCAAAAATTTGCATATCAAGTCATAATATAATATTAAAAAATTTTCATAGGTATAAACACTTATCAAATTGAGAAAGAGAGAGAGTTTGAGAGAGAGAGAGTTTATTACCATACTTGTAGTGCAACAGTCAATATTTCAATTCGTAAATTACAAACGAATATTACCCACCGAACAGCGTCAAAGTACATGTACTGGTATTAGCTTCTGGTATACCATTTTTTATCAATTCTACTGTGTATTTTTTGTTTGCAAATAAATTTAGCGAGGGTTTTTGTTTATTTTCTTATAAATTACATGTTTTAAAAACAATACTACGTGTAATAAGCATAAAACATGTATGAGTAAACTTAATGAAGAATTTTTAATAGATTATTTTTCAAAGAATGTGGTACATTACATGTATGTCAATCTTTATAAAACTAGCGTATATTTCGTGCGCCATAAATTGCAAATTTTTTGTAAATATCATTTACTTGCATGATAGGTATATATGGTCTAACCAAAATTTTCTTCATAAAGCTACAGCTGTATGTACCACATATACGTTTTGTCACAAGTATACATTTTAAAAAAAAATACCCAAATTCCAACAGTTTAAATAAACTCAACTCATTCTCTGATAAGTTCATTGTGTTTTGTGCGTGCATATCTTATTTGTCTGCTGCAACAGCAGCCAATCAGCGGTAAGCTGAATCCACAAAAAGAAAGTTTGTGTTTTAGGAGCGGGTAAATTGTTTATGCGACACTGTCAAGAAAACCACACCAAATAATAACAAGAAACATAAATATTCACTTAAATGTATTCTGTTGTAAAGTAAAGGTTTTTAACACTTATTGCATCTTGCAAAACATGTGATGACCTTAATCATCTGTCATATATCTGATATACATGTAATGTAAAAGATGGGAGAAATAACGACGGAACAAAGTGGGATTCGAACCTGGCCCTCTGAATCTCTAGTCAAGTGCTCTACCAACTGAGCTACATGTATCTGGCACCGGTATTCAAACCAGTCTGACCGTCACATTCCTCCCCCTTAAATGATCTTCACCCTCGAAGATCATCCCTGGCAGGATCGAGTTAACCTGTTAGTTCCAGGGGTTGGTCACAACACCAATATTGTAACAGGATGGGAGAAATAATGAAGGGATTTGAACCTGGGCCCCCTGAATCTCTAGTCAGGTGCTCTACCAACTGAGCTATCTGGCACTGGTATTCAAACCGGTCTGATCGTCACATATATAAAGAATTATTTTAAACAATGTTGTTCAATTAAAAATAACACTCGCAACCTTCAGTTTTTGTCTGTAATTAATCAATATTGGCGTGCGATCGGTTCTCGCCGAGTACCATTTCTCACCAGTGCATTGTTACGTCATTTTATCAACACATAAAATTATATACGAAAATATGATGTAACAGTGCAGCAGCGAGAAATGGTCCTCGGCGAGAACTGCTCGCACGCCAGTACTGCCAGTAGTCAGATTAAAAAAAGAGAATAAAAAATTACATTTAAAACATTAACAAGGACAATTTAAGTACCCATCATAACTGCTAAACAAGAAAAATTATGTGAACTGGTAGAATGGTAGGCATAGTTCTAACTTGTAACCTACATGTACAAGTACATGTACCGGGTACCCGTTGGTCTGCTATACCTCTTTAATGATACAATGATCGGCATCATAAAGATATTAAAGTCATGTTTTAACTCTGAAGTCTGAAGTATACAATTTTATTTACTTGAAGTTATGTCTACAGGGTATTCATGACTACATTTGGAGTCCTCTGCACAAGAATATATGATATGTTTCTAATTAGACCCTGCTTTGAATTTTGAGTTAAAAATTCACAATCTGTTATTTTTTTAAATAGATAAATTCAGTTACCCTTTCCAGTCCCCCATGAACCTCGAGCGAGTCTAAACACCCATGAAACATGTAAAAATTACACGTTAGTAAACAAACACCCACACCATAACAAAAACATCTAACAGTGTGCACGTACTTACATGTACATCATTCTATACTACAGGGATGGGGTAATTGAAAAAAGTATTTGTAATTGAGTGTAATTAATTACATTTTTCAAAGTAATTGAAAGTAATTGGTAATTGAATCTGTCTTCAATTACAAGTAATTGAATGTATTTAAATACATTCCAAAAATATTGTGTATTTTTAATTACTTTTCAATTACATCTCAATAACTTTTTCCAAGTTTAAAATATAAAAAAGGTGTCTTATAATGATAAATAGATTGTATACATGTTTGGCATGGACTTTTGTTTATACAATAATTAAATGTCCCATAATGTTTCATATGTTTATACAGCATGACACACTGCCCAGGGCAATAGGTAAAGATCTAATTTTGTGGAGGTGTGAACTCCTCTAATACCCAAAAACCCCCATTGATTTTAGACCCAAGGGAATCAAAATATCTCATTCTTGTGAGTTGTAGCAATTATTATTTATATCCTGATATGCTGTACTGCCGAAATGTGTACTTTCTGAATAAACATAGTTTTAATATGTGAATAAAAACTCATTCATTATATAGAGAAAATATTATTCAGAACCAAAAAAAACCTCAATGGTACTTAAATGAATTTAATGTTAAAGAAAATTGTTCAAGTAATTTTCAAGAAATCTGATCTCAACCGAACTATACAACCTTTAAAAACGTGCATAAAGCCCTGTATATCTTAATGCTGTTAATATATGTATGTGTTCTCAAGATTTAAAAAAATAAAAAAAGTAATTGAAATGTAATTAATTAACATTTATCAAAGTAATTGAGAGTAATTAATTACATTTTAAAAAATCAATGTAATTGTAATTGCAAGTAATTGATAAAATTGTCAATGTATTTGAAAGTAATTAATTACTTTTCAAAGTAATTGACCCCAACTCTGCTATACTATATACTAAATTTTAACCAGTTAACAAGAAACTTTAAAAGGAGTAAAAGCCTCACCTTCTTCAGTAACATCCACATAAATCACACACTTTAATGTCCATCTTTTCTCCTTTATTACTCGTAGCTTATCAACGGCTGATCGTCGACAGAAGTGTGGCTGTCAGAATTTCCTCGTAAACGATTCACACGAGAAAAATATCCTCCTTAAACAAATATGTAGTATTGTTCCCTGTGCATGTTCATATGTTTCACAGCAAATTGAAAATGCATGTGTACACCGAAAGAATACACAACTTCTCTTCTGCATTACGGCTCTCTCTTTTCTACAATGCCGTTCGTTACTGTTTACATTCAGCGCGCGCGCGCGGGGGTCACAAACAGGGGCGCCCCGACAAATAGTTGCACATAGAACGTTTAAATGTGTGTTCATTGAATTCATAAATGATATAGATGAAAAAAATGAAATTGAATCACAACAATTTATCTAAGACGCAACACAACGTAATGCAGTAAAGCCTGGGCCTTAATGTGGCATTTGTTCGCTTGTGTGTCTGTGTAGACATATTAACTCGTTCATGTACGATTCTCACATATTTGTTTTATGAAATTTGACAAAAAATATAGGACAGAACTTGTTTAATTTGATACCAAATGAGATTATTTAATATATTAACAATAACTAAATTAATTTTTTTTCATAAAATGATAACGATTTTTGCTATCAGAAAAATACGTGTATGAGCTGCTGACCCCTAATTATAGGGGCCAGCCCTTTTTTCTTAATTTTAAATAAAAGCTCTCGTTATTCTAAACAACTTTTGTTCTATATGTATTAACAAAATATTTTTAGTTTAAAGGTTATAATACAAAAAGCAACAAAATTTCAGCCCCGAAAAAATCTTAAACTTTGGCGACAAATAGCTCAAAAACTAACATAGAAATTACCAAAATTTTCATGCCAGCAAAATTATAAAATGTTACCGACAATTTCGCCAAATTTCATGCATCTATCATCTGTAGTTCCCGAGATCAACTCTGGACAAAAGACCCCCCAATTTTCAATTAAAGGGCAATAACTCATAACCGGAAGTGAATTTTAAAAATTTGAAAAAAACGTCTAGAGATATTAATATCATCTACGTACCCTGAAAGTTTCATAGCAATCAGACAAAAAATGTTCGAGAAATCTCGTGCACAAAATTTGCGGGAAAAAAAAAAAAATAATAATAAGAAACAGTAGAATAACAGAAGGGTTTTCCGTTGAAAAACGGAAAACCCTAAAAAAACCAATAGAATAACAAGAGGGTCTTCCGTTGAAAACGGAAGACCCTAATAACTAGACACGATCTCGTTGCGAGCAACGAGGAGGTCTTCCGTCCGATTTTTAGAATATGGAATGACCTTACTCTTGTCAACGAAACGTATCAGGAAAAGGAGGCGGGATCTAAGAGTAATGGATGAGAGACTATTTATCCCTTTGGTGTCCCTTATTTGAAGGATCAGCTCCTTTTCATTCATTTTAGTTAAAAGGTATTTTTGTCTACCGCTAATAAGTGTTTAGAAATTGGTTACCGTTTTTGAGATATCTGGGAAAAATCGTTTTGATATCCGGTCCTTAAACTTATTTTAGGATCCAGATAACAAACAATATATGGTTGTACATTGTTATGCACATTATTTTGAGCATCTTTTGTTCAATACTGTTTTCAAGAACTTTCCTCTATTTCGAGATATTGAGGATCAAAGTGATGGATTTCTGGCCCCTTAAAATACCTAATTACATACCATAGGAGTAAACGATTGTCTTGTATAGGTGAATAACGTTAGAATGAACATAATTGCTTCTATAGCGTATCACAAAATATTTCACGGTGAAAAGTCATCATGAAAAGACTTTAGAGCCCCCTCAGCCCCTTATTTGAAGGGCCAGCCCCTTTTCTTGATTTCAAATGAAAGCTCTTGTCAATTCAAACACATTTTGTTCAACAAGATCTTACAAATTTTGTACCGTTCTCGAGATCTCTTTAAAGGGTCGTTTTATGGGCCGACCTTGTAACTCCCTTTTAGGACCGCATAACAAAGAAATTATGGTTGCAGATTGTTAAGCTCAATATTTTGAGCATCTTTTGTTCAATATTGCTTTTCAAAATTTTCCTCCATTTTGAGATATTGAGGATCAAAGTTTTGGACTTCTGGCCCCTTAAAATCCCTAATGACGTAAGATAGGAGGAAATGATTGCCATGTATAGGTGAATAACGGTAGAATGAACATAACTGCTTCTATAACGTATCACAAAATATTTCACAGTATAAAGTTATCATGAAAAGACTTTAGAGCCCCCTCAGCCCCTTATTTGAAGGGCCAGCCCCATTTTCTTGATTTCAAATGAAAGCTCTTGTCAATTCAAACACATTTTGTTCAACAAGTAATTACAAATTTTGTACCGTTCTCGAGATATCTTTAAAGGGTCGTTTTAGGGGCCGACTCTGTAACTCCCTTTAAGGACAGCATAACAAAGAATAAATGGTTGTACATTGTTAAGCTCAATATTTTGAGCATCTTTTGTTCAATATTGCTCATCAAAATTTTCCTCCATTTTGAGATATTGAGGATCAAAGTTTTGGACTTCTGTCCCCTTAAAACCCCTAATTACGTTACATAAGAGTAAATAATTGCCATGTATAGGTGAATTACGTTAGAATGAAAATAATTGCTTCTATAACGTATCACAAAATATTTCACAGTAAAAAGTTATCATTAAAATACTTTAGAGCCCCCTCAGCCCCTTATTTGAAGGGCCAGCCCCATTTTCATGATTTCAAATGAAAGCTCTTGACATTATAAAAATTTTTTGTTCTACATGTTATTACAAAATACTATCGAGGAAAGAGATATTGGAAGAAAACCACGAAAAATCACGACGCTTTTTTAACCGTAATTTTCGAGCTTCGGCGCTTTTGGTCACAGGAAAATAAATATACCACATGTCAGATCTACAACCTTTTGTCTACAATCCCTGAAATTTTGAACTCAATATCTTAAACCGTTTAGGAGTTTACCCCTGGACAAGCCGACCCTCTGAAAATCGTTAAATTGTGAATAAATCAAAACCGGAAGTGCCGTCATCGGTAAAAAAAATTTCCAATAAGGTTCAGATCACTATCTATCAAATCTGAAAGTTTCGTGTAAATCGGTCGAGCAGTTTCCGAGAAATCGCGAACACAAAATTTGTAAGAAAAAAAAAGAAAAATAATAATAAGAAGAATAGGGAAAAAGAAACCGAACGAAAACAATAAGGTCTTCCGTTGGAAACGGAAGACCTTAACTAGACACGATCTCGTTGCGAGCAACGAGGAGGTCTTCCGTCCGATTTTTAGAATATGGAATGACCTTACTCTTGTCAACGAAACGTATCAGGAAAAGGAGGCGGGATCTAAGAGTAATGGATGAAAGACTATCTATCCCTTTGGTGTCCCTTATTTGAAGGATCAGCTCCTTTTCATTCATTTTAGTTAAAAGGTATTTTTGTGTACCGCTAATAAGTGTTTAGAAATTGGTTACCGTTTTTGAGATATCTGGGAAAAATCGTTTTGATATCCGGTCCTTAAACTTATTTTAGGATCCAGATAACAAACAATATATGGTTGTACACTGTTAAGCACATTATTTTGAGCATCTTTTGTTCAATACTGTTTTCCAGAACTTTCCTCTATTTCGAGATATTGAGGATCAAAGTGATGGATTTCTGGCCCCTTAAAATCCCTAATTACATACCATAGGAGTAAATGATTGTCATGTATAGGTGAATAACGTTAGAATGAACATAATTGCTTCTATAGCGTATCACAAAATATTTCACAGTGAAAAGTTATCATGAAAAGACTTTAAAGCCCCCTCAGCCCCTTATTTGAAGGGCCAGCCCCTTTTCTTGATTACAAATGAAAGCTCTTGTCAATTCAAACACATTTTGTTCAACAAGATCTTACAAATTTTGTACTGTTCTCGAGATCTCTTAAAAGGGTCATTTTAGGGGCCGACCCTGTAACTCCCTTTTAGGACCGCATAACAAAGAAATTATGGTTGCAGATTGTTAAGCTCAATATTTTGAGCATCTTTTGTTCAATATTGCTTTTCAAAATTTTCCTCCATTTTGAGATATCCAGCATCAAAGTTTTGGACTTCTGGCCCCTTAAAATCCCTAATGACGTAAGATAGGAGGAAATGATTGCCATGTATAGGTGAATAACGGTAGAATGAACATAACTGCTTCTATAACGTATCACAAAATATTTCACAGTATAAAGTTATCATGAAAAGACTTTAGAGCCCCCTCAGCCCCTTATTTGAAGGGCCAGCCCCATTTTCTTGATTTCAAATGAAAGCTCTTGTCAATTCAAACACATTTTGTTCAACAAGTAATTACAAATTTTGTACCGTTCTCGAGATATCTTTAAAGGGTCGTTTTAGGGGCCGACTCTGTAACTCCCTTTAAGGACCGCATAAAAAAGAATAAATGGTTGTACATTGTTAAGCTCAATATTTTGAGCATCTTTTGTTCAATATTGCTCATCAAAATTTTCCTCCATTTTGAGATATTGAGGATCAAAGTTTTGGACTTCTGGCCCCTTAAAATCCCTAATGACGTAAGATAGGAGGAAATGATTGCCATGTATAGGTGAATAACGGTAGAATGAACATAATTGCTTCTATAACGTACATGTATCACAAAATATTTCACAGTAAAAAGTTATCATGAAAAGACTTTAGAGCCCCCTAAGCCCCTTATTTGAAGGGCCAGCCCCATTTTTTTGATTTCAAATGAAAGCTCCTGTCAATTCAAACACATTTTGTTCAACAATTACAAATTTTGTACCGTTCTCGAGATATCTTTAAAGGGTCGTTTTAGGGGCCGACTCTGTAACTCCCTTTAAGGACCGCATAACAAAGAATAAATGGTTGTACAACAAAGAATAAATGGTTGTACATTGTTAAGCTCAATATTTTGAGCATCTTTTGTTCAATATTGCTCATCAAAATTTTCCTCCATTTTGAGATATTGAGGATCAAAGTTTTGGACTTCTGGCCCCTTAAAACCCCTAATTACGTAACATAGGAGTAAATGATTGCCATGTATAGGTGAATTGCGTTAGAATGAAAATAATTGCTTCTATAACGTATCACAAAATATTTCACAGTAAAAAGTTATCATTAAAATACTTTAGAGCCCCCTCAGCCCCTTATTTGAAGGGCCAGCCCCTTTTTCATGATTTCAAATGAAAGCTCTTGACATTATAAAAATTTTTTGTTCTACATATTATTACAAAATACTATCGAGGAAAGAGATATTGGAAGAAAACCACGAAAAATCACGACGCTTTTTTAACTGTAATTTTCGAGCTCGGGCGAGCTTCGGCGCTTTTGGTCACAGGAAAATAAATATACCACATGTCAGATCTACAACCTTTTGTCTACAATCCCTGAAATTTTGAACTCAATATCTTAAACCGTTTAGGAGTTTACCCCTGGACAAGCCGACCCTCTGAAAATCGTTAAATTGTGAATAAATCAAAACCGGAAGTGACATCATCGGTAAAAAAAATTCCAATAAGGTTCAGATCACTATCTATCAAATCTGAAAGTTTCGTGTAAATCGGTCGAGCAGTTTCCGAGAAATCGCGTACACAAAATTTGTAAGAAAAAAAAAGAAAAACAACTAGACACGATCTCGTTGCGAGCAACGAGGAGGTCTTCCGTCCGTTTTGTAGAATAAGGAATGACCTTATTCTTGATCTTCGTCAACGAAACTTATCCGGAAAAGGATGCAGAATCTATGAGTGTAATGGGTGAAAGACTATCTATCCCTTTGGTGTCCCTTATTTGAGGGATCAGCTCCTTTTCATTCATTTTAGTTAAAAGGTATTTTTGTCTACCGCTAATAAGTGTTTGGAAATTGGTTACCGTTTTTGAGATATCTGGGAAAAATCGTTTTGATATCCGGTCCTAAAACTCTTTTTAGGGTCCAGATAACAAACAATATATGGTTGTACATTGTTAAGCTCAATATTTTGAGCATCTTTTGTTCAATACTGTTTTCAAGAACTTTCCTCTATTTCGAGATATTGAAGATCAAAGTGTTGGACTTCTGGCCCCTTAAAATCCCTAATTACATAACATAGGAGGATATGATTACCATGTATAGGCAAATAACCTTAGAATGAAATTAATTGGCTCTATAACGTATCACAAAATATTTCATAGTTATAAGTTATCATCAAAAGACTTTAGAGCCCCCTTAGCCCCTTATTTGAAGAGCCAGCCCCTTTTTCTTGATTTCATAAGAATTTTTTGGTCAATTCAAACACATTTTGTTCAACAAGTGTTTACAAATTTTGTACCGTTCTCGAGATATCTTTAGAGGGTCGTTTTAGGGGCCGACCCTGTAACTCCTTTAAGGGACCGCATAACAAAGAAATTATGGTTGCAGATTGTTAAGCTCAATACTTTGAGCATCTTTTGTTCTATATTGCTTTTCAAAATTTTGAGAATCAAATTTTTGGACTTCTGGCCCCTTAAATCCCCTAATTATGTAACATAAAAGTAAATGATTGCCATGTGTAGGTGGATAACGTTAAAATGAACATAATTGCTTCTATAACGTATCACAAAATATTTCACAGTAAAAAGTTATCATTATAGGACTTTAGAGCTCCCTCAGCCCCTTATTTGAAGGGCCAGCCCCTTTTTCAACATTTCAAATGAAAGCTTTAATCAATTCAAACACATTTTGTTCAACAAGTGTTTACAAATTTTGTACCGTTCGCGAGATATCTTGAGAGGGTCATTTTAGGGGCCGACCCTGTAACTCCTTTAAGGGACTGCATAGCAAAGAAATTATGGTTGCATATTGTTAAGCTCAATATTTTGAGCATCTTTTGTTCTATATTGCTTTCCAGAATTTTCCTCCATTTTGAGATATTGAGCATCAAATTTTTGGACTTCTGGCCCCTTATAATCCCTAATTACGTAACATAGTAGTAAATGATTGCCATGTGTAGGTGGATAACGTTAAAATGAACATAATTGCTTCTATAACGTATCACAAAATATTTCACAGTGAAAAGTTATCATTTAAAGATTTTAGAGCCCCCTCAGCCCCTTATTTGAAGGGCCAGCCCCTTTTTCTTGATATCACATCAAAGCTCTTGACTTTATAAAGATTTTTTGTTCTACATGTTATAACAAATTACAATCGAAGAAAGAGATATTGAAGGAAAACCACGAAAAAACACGACGCTTTTTTAACTGTAATTTTCGAGCTCGGGCGAGCTTCGCCGCTTTTGGTCACAGGAAAATATATATACCACATGTCAGATCTACAACCTTTTGTCTACAATCCCTGAAATTTTGAACTCAATATCTTCAACCGTTTAGGAGTCTACCCCTGGACAAGCCGACCCTCTGAAAATCGTTAAATCGTAAATAACTCAAAACCGGAAGAGACGTCATCATTAAAAAAAAATTTCCAATAAGGTTCAGGTCATTATCTATCAGACCTGAAAGTTTCATGTAAATCGGTGGAGTAGTTTTAGAGAAATCGCGTACACAAAATTGGTTGGAAAAAAAAGGATAAAATAATAATAATAGGGAAAAAGAAACCGAACAAAAACAATAAGGTCTTCCGTTGGAAAACGGAAGATCTTAATTATGGATGTCAAGTATTGCATAGTAATATTTAAATGCTGATGCCACGTATGTTTACATTAGCAGTTATTTCGTGAACTGATTTGTTGATCCCTAGGAGTTGCTGTACATGTACTACCATAACACATGTGATGTTGCAGATGTTATAGAATATATTAATTCATCGAATTATTAACATTAGGGATAAATTTGTACAATGGTATTTGTTATTTTATTGGTTTTGTATCAATATGCATATTCAATATTTACAGTCAGATAGGCTTGTGATCCGTGTATCTTTACATACTCGATGAACATTTATATCATATTTTTCTTATTTGTTATGGATTAACTTAATAGGTACATTCACGGCTAGATAATCTGTGGATAAATAGAGCTTTTGTACAGTTATATCTGTTATTTGATTAAATTAATTAAGTTAATGAATATCTACATGTATACTAACTTACAAATATTTACAGCGATCACTTACTCGCAGTACATTTTTACATGTGTATAGCCTCGTGATTTGATTAGTCATTAATTAACTTACGCTTAATCGCTGTACAGTTACAACCGTGATTTGATTGGTTATTAATTAACTTACGTTTAATTACAGATGTCACTTAATCGTTGTACAGTTATAGCCGTGGTTTGATTGGTTATTAACTAACTTACATTTAATTACAGATGTCACTTACTCGCTGTAGAGTTGTTGGGCTGAACTGTGGCCGGAGCTCTAGTCGTTGGGACACCTGTCGGTGCATTCGTTACACCTGAGGTGCGGCACTGCACCCCAACGTCAACGCTGTGGGCACAGTTAGTGTTGCCCCACCCCAGGAACTGGCACTGGTCTAGCGATTGCTCCGTGCCGTCACAGTTCAAATCATCCATCCATATCCGGCCTGTTCCGGCTCCAAAGGTGCCGTTCAATATAGCTATTCCACCCTCACTGTGAAAGGCGAATTACGTATCACAATACACAGCTGTACGTATTACACGATATTTGTTATTTAAAACATTTCAAAGTTAAAATTATATATACCTTTTCAAAGTTCTTTTCAAATGAATTATTAATGGCAACGTTTTTATTGTCTTCGCAAAGGGTTATGTAAATTTTTTCTGCAATGATCACTACCTTCATAACCCGAATGAATCATCAAAGAAAGCATTTTATTGTTTAATATTAACATCTTTCTTTAAGCTAATCGATATATTGGTTAGGAAAAGTAAGTAAAATTCACTAAATTACTGTTGATGTACGTAAGTAAGTTAGCTAAAAGAAACAGCCAAATTGTCTCCTGTGAGACTTTGAGTCTGACATCGTCATGATTATTTCGTGCAGTCTGTGATTTTTCCTAGGTCGCTATAGGTTTGGACCAATTGATAAACAGGGCGTGTCGATATCTGTCCTGTCATTTTCTTGTCAGTTTCAGCCGCTGTAGATTTCGACCAATCGATAAATGGGGCGTGTAGATTTCAGTCTGGCTGTTTCTATAGAGCTATGAATCAACTATAAGTTTCCGTAAGAAATAGAGGGAATAATACTTGGAAGAATCAGATGAAAATATAAAATCATGAGGTCAGCAGGAATGTTTATAGTAGATTAGGTATTTTTGTCTGTTTTTCATTCTTAGGATTGAATTTGGAATGGGATGTACTTACTTGAAGCCAAGCATTCTACACACAACCCCTGCGTCCGCCGAGTCGAAATGGTCGTCACACACCGTTCCCCAAGTACCGTTATAGAAGACCTCAACCCTGCCCTGGTTGGCCGTGGCTCCGGTACCACCGAACCGGACATTAACCTGAGCTGATGATTGATTGATATGATAATAAAAAAAAAGACTTAATATAACAAAAATGTATAATAAATTGATAAAAAAACCCGATGATTCACAAATATTGAAAAGGCAATGATTCAGAAGCAACTGTGAAATATCTTTACAAATTAAATACATGTATGTAACCTTTTTCCATTTTCTTCATTCGAGGGGTACTTATAAATCGTGGATCTGTTGTCATAAAATGATTCACTGTTGAGTGAAATAATCATTTAACGTTACTTAATTAAGAAATAAAGTACGAGTTTTCGTGAATGTTGCAGAATAACTTCCGAGGTCGAGAAATGTTGTTTTGAAATATAAAAGCCGAGGCGTTAGCCGAGGCTTTTATATTTCAAAAAACATTTCTCGACCTCGGAGGTTATTCTGCAACATTCACGAAAACAAGAACTCATTTCTATTCAACTAACAGCCCCGTATTTCTACAGTTCGGTTCTCCGATCTAGGTCATTTTGACGGCTGTTCCGTGTAACGTAATTGTTAAATACTGCTTTCCTGAACTTTCCTCTATTTCGAGATATTGAAGATCAAAGTGTTGGACTTCTGGTCCCTTAAAATCCCTAATTACATAACATAGGAGGAAATAATTACCATGTATAGGCAAATAACCTTAGAATGAACATAATTGGCTCTATAACGTATCACAAAATATTTCACAGTTAAAAGTGATCATCAAAAGACTTTAGAGCCCCCTTAGCCCCTTATTTGAAGAGCCAGCCCCTTTTTCTTGATTTCATAAGAATTTTTTGGTCAATTCAAACACATTTTGTTCAACAAGTGTTTACAAATTTTGTACCGTCCTCGAGATATCTTGAGAGGGTCGTTTTAGGGGCCGACCCTGTAACTCCTTAAAGGGACCGCATAACAAAGAAATTATGGTTGTAGAATGTTAAGCTCAATACTTTGAGCATCTTTTGTTCAATATTGCTTTTCAAAATTTTCCTCCATTTTGAGATATTGAGAATCAAATTTTTGGACTTCTGGCCCCTTAAATCCCCATATTATGTAACATAGTAGTAAATGATTGCCATGTGTAGGTGGATAACGTTAAAATGAACATAATTGCTTCTATAACGTATCACAAAATATTTCACAGTGAAAAGTTATCATTTAAAGATTTTAGAGCTCCCTCTGCCCCTTATTTGAAGGGCCAGCCCCTTTTTCTTGATATCACATCAAAGCTCTTGACTTTATAAAGATTTTTTGTTCTACATGTTATAACAAATTACAATCGAAGAAAGAGATATTGAAGGAAAACCACGAAAAAACACGACGCTTTTTTAACTGTAATTTTCGAGCTCGGGCGAGCTTCGCCGCTTCTGGTCACAGGAAAATATATATACCACATGTCAGATCTACAACCTTTTGTCTACAATCCCTGAAATTTTGAACTCAATATCTTCAACCGTTTAGGAGTCTACCCCTGGACAAGCCGACCCTCTGAAAATCGTTAAATCGTAAATAACTCAAAACCGGACGAGACGTCATCATTAAAAAAAAAATTCCAATAAGGTTCAGGTCATTATCTATCAGACCTGAAAGTTTCATGTAAATCGGTGGAGTAGTTTTAGAGAAATCGCGTACACAAAATTGGTTGGAAAAAAAAAGATAAAATAATAATAATAGGGAAAAAGAAACCGAACAAAAACAATAAGGTCTTCCGTTGGAAAACGGAAGACCTTAATTATGGATGTCAAGTATTGCATAGTAATATTTAAATGCTGATGCCACGTATGTTTACATTAGCAGTTATTTCGTGAACTGATTTGTTGATCCCTAGGAGTTGCTGTACATGTACTACCATAACACATGTGATGTTGCAGATGTTATAGAATATATTAATTCATCGAATTATTAACATTAGGGATAAATTTGTACAATGGTATTTGTTATTTTATTGGTTTTGTATCAATATGCATATTCAATATTTACAGTCAGATAGGCTTGTGATCCGTGTATCTTTACATACTCGATGAACATTTATATCATATTTTTCTTATTTGTTATGGATTAACTTAATAGGTACATTCACGGCTAGATAATCTGTGGGTAAATAGAGCTTTTGTACAGTTATATCTGTTATTTGATTAAATTAATTAAGTTAATGAATATCTACATGTATACTAACTTACAAATATTTACAGCGATCACTTACTCGCAGTACATTTTTACATGTGTATAGCCTCGTGATTTGATTAGTCATTAATTAACTTACGCTTAATCGCTGTACAGTTACAACCGTGATTTGATTGGTTATTAATTAACTTACGTTTAATTACAGATGTCACTTAATCGTTGTACAGTTATAGCCGTGGTTTGATTGGTTATTAACTAACTTACATTTAATTACAGATGTCACTTACTCGCTGTAGAGTTGTTGGGCTGAACTGTGGCCGGAGCTCTAGTCGTTGGGACACCTGTCGGTGCATTCGTTACACCTGAGGTGCGGCACTGCACCCCAACGTCAACGCTGTGGGCACAGTTAGTGTTGCCCCACCCCAGGAACTGGCACTGGTCTAGCGATTGCTCCGTGCCGTCACAGTTCAAATCATCCATCCATATCCGGCCTGTTCCGGCTCCAAAGGTGCCGTTCAATATAGCTATTCCACCCTCACTGTGAAAGGCGAATTACGTATCACAATACACAGCTGTACGTATTACACGATATTTGTTATTTAAAACATTTCAAAGTTAAAATTATATATACCTTTTCAAAGTTCTTTTCAAATGAATTATTAATGGCAACGTTTTTATCGTCTTCGCAAAGGGTTATGTAAATTTTTTCTGCAATGATCACTACCTTCATAACCCGAATGAATCATCAAAGAAAGCATTTTATTGTTTAATATTAACATCTTTCTTTAAGCTAATCGATATATTGGTTAGGAAAAGTAAGTAAAATTCACTAAATTACTGTTGATGTACGTAAGTAAGTTAGCTAAAAGAAACAGCCAAATTGTCTCCTGTGAGACTTTGAGTCTGACATCGTCATGATTATTTCGTGCAGTCTGTGATTTTTCCTAGGTCGCTATAGGTTTGGACCAATTGATAAACAGGGCGTGTCGATATCTGTCCTGTCATTTTCTTGTCAGTTTCAGCCGCTGTAGATTTCGACCAATCGATAAATGGGGCGTGTAGATTTCAGTCTGGCTGTTTCTATAGAGCTATGAATCAACTATAAGTTTCCGTAAGAAATAGAGGGAATAATACTTGGAAGAATCAGATGAAAATATAAAATCATGAGGTCAGCAGGAATGTTTATAGTAGATTAGGTATTTTTGTCTGTTTTTCATTCTTAGGATTGAATCTGGAATGGGATGTACTTACTTGAAGCCAAGCATTCTACACACAACCCCTGCGTCCGCCGAGTCGAAATGGTCGTCACACACCGTTCCCCAAGTACCGTTATAGAAGACCTCAACCCTGCCCTGGTTGGCCGTGGCTCCGGTACCACCGAACCGGACATTAACCTGAGCTGATGATTGATTGATATGATAATAAAAAAAAAAGACTTAATACAACAAAAATGTATAATAAATTGATAAAAAAACCCGATGATTCACAAATATTGAAAAGGCAATGATTCAGAAGCAACTGTGAAATATCTTTACAAATTAAATACATGTATGTAACCTTTTTCCATTTTCTTCATTCGAGGGGTACTCATAAATCGTGGATCTGTTGTCATAAAATGATTCACTGTTGAGTGAAATAATCATTTAACGTTACTTAATTAAGAAATAAAGTACGAGTTTTCGTGAATGTTGCAGAATAACTTCCGAGGTCGAGAAATGTTGTTTTGAAATATAAAAGCCGAGGCGTTAGCCGAGGCTTTTATATCTCAAAAAACATTTCTCGACCTCGGAGGTTATTCTGCAACATTCACGAAAACAAGAACTCATTTCTATTCAACTAACAGCCCCGTATTTCTACAGTTCGGTTCTCCGATCTAGGTCATTTTGACGGCTGTTCCGTGTAACGTAATTGTTAAATACTGCTTTCCTGAACTTTCCTCTATTTCGAGATATTGAAGATCAAAGTGTTGGACTTCTGGTCCCTTAAAATCCCTAATTACATAACATAGGAGGAAATAATTACCATGTATAGGCAAATAACCTTAGAATGAACATAATTGGCTCTATAACGTATCACAAAATATTTCACAGTTAAAAGTGATCATCAAAAGACTTTAGAGCCCCCTTAGCCCCTTATTTGAAGAGCCAGCCCCTTTTTCTTGATTTCATAAGAATTTTTTGGTCAATTCAAACACATTTTGTTCAACAAGTGTTTACAAATTTTGTACCGTCCTCGAGATATCTTGAGAGGGTCGTTTTAGGGGCCGACCCTGTAACTCCTTAAAGGGATCGCATAACAAAGAAATTATGGTTGTAGAATGTTAAGCTCAATACTTTGAGCATCTTTTGTTCAATATTGCTTTTCAAAATTTTCCTCCATTTTGAGATATTGAGAATCAAATTTTTGGACTTCTGGCCCCTTAAATCCCCTAATTATGTAACATAGGAGTAAATGATTGCCATGTGTAGGTGGATAACGTTAAAATGAACATAATTGCTTCTATAACGTATCACAAAATATTTCACAGTAAAAAGTTATCATTATAGGACTTTAGAGCTCCCTCAGCCCCTTATTTGAAGGGCCAGCCCCTTTTTCAACATTTCAAATGAAAGCTTTAATCAATTCAAACACATTTTGTTCAACAAGTGTTTACAAATTTTGTACTGTTCGCGAGATATCTTGAGAGGGTCATTTTAGGGGCCGACCCTGTAACTCCTTTAAGGGACTGCATAGCAAAGAAATTATGGTTGCATATTGTTAAGCTCAATATTTTGAGCATCTTTTGTTCAATATTGCTTTCCAGAATTTTCCTCCATTTTGAGATATTGAGCATCAAATTTTTGGACTTCTGGCCCCTTATAATCCCTAATTACGTAACATAGTAGTAAATGATTGCCATGTGTAGGTGGATAACGTTAAAATGAACATAATTGCTTCTATAACGTATCACAAAATATTTCACAGTGAAAAGTTATCATTTAAAGATTTTAGAGCCCCCTCAGCCCCTTATTTGAAGGGCCAGCCCCTTTTTCTTGATATCACATCAAAGCTCTTGACTTTATAAAGATTTTTTGTTCTACATGTTATAACAAATTACAATCGAAGAAAGAGATATTGAAGGAAAACCACGAAAAAACACGACGCTTTTTTAACTGTAATTTTCGAGCTCGGGCGAGCTTCGCCGCTTTTGGTCACAGGAAAATATATATACCACATGTCAGATCTACAACCTTTTGTCTACAATCCCTGAAATTTTGAACTCAATATCTTCAACCGTTTAGGAGTCTACCCCTGGACAAGCCGACCCTCTGAAAATCGTTAAATCGTAAATAACTCAAAACCGGACGAGACGTCATCATTAAAAAAAAAATTCCAATAAGGTTCAGGTCATTATCTATCAGACCTGAAAGTTTCATGTAAATCGGTGGAGTAGTTTTAGAGAAATCGCGTACACAAAATTGGTTGGAAAAAAAAGATAAAATAATAATAATAGGGGAAAAGAAACCGAACAAAAACAATAAGGTCTTCCGTTGGAAAACGGAAGACCTTAATTATGGATGTCAAGTATTGCATAGTAATATTTAAATGCTGATGCCACGTATGTTTACATTAGCAGTTATTTCGTGAACTGATTTGTTGATCCCTAGGAGTTGCTGTACATGTACTACCATAACACATGTGATGTTGCAGATGTTATAGAATATATTAATTCATCGAATTATTAACATTAGGGATAAATTTGTACAATGGTATTTGTTATTTTATTGGTTTTGTATCAATATGCATATTCAATATTTACAGTCAGATAGGCTTGTGATCCGTGTATCTTTACATACTCGATGAACATTTATATCATATTTTTCTTATTTGTTATGGATTAACTTAATAGGTACATTCACGGCTAGATAATCTGTGGATAAATAGAGCTTTTGTACAGTTATATCTGTTATTTGATTAAATTAATTAAGTTAATGAATATCTACATGTATACTAACTTACAAATATTTACAGCGATCACTTACTCGCAGTACATTTTTACATGTGTATAGCCTCGTGATTTGATTAGTCATTAATTAACTTACGCTTAATCGCTGTACAGTTACAACCGTGATTTGATTGGTTATTAATTAACTTACGTTTAATTACAGATGTCACTTAATCGTTGTACAGTTATAGCCGTGGTTTGATTGGTTATTAACTAACTTACATTTAATTACAGATGTCACTTACTCGCTGTAGAGTTGTTGGGCTGAACTGTGGCCGGAGCTCTAGTCGTTGGGACACCTGTCGATGCATTCGTTACACCTGAGGTGCGGCACTGCACCCCAACGTCAACGCTGTGGGCACAGTTAGTGTTGCCCCACCCCAGGAACTGGCACTGGTCTAGCGATTGCTCCGTGCCGTCACAGTTCAAATCATCCATCCATATCCGGCCTGTTCCGGCTCCAAAGGTGCCGTTCAATATAGCTATTCCACCCTCACTGTGAAAGGCGAATTACGTATCACAATACACAGCTGTACGTATTACACGATATTTGTTATTTAAAACATTTCAAAGTTAAAATTATATATACCTTTTCAAAGTTCTTTTCAAATGAATTATTAATGGCAACGTTTTTATCGTCTTCGCAAAGACTTTTAAATGAGATTTAAACAATAAAATGCTTTCTTTGGTGATTCATTTGGGATATGAAAGTAGTGACATTGCAGAAAAAATACATAACCCGCTAACGCGGGTTATGTAAATTTTTTCTGCAATGATCACTACCTTCATTACCCGAATGAATCATCAAAGAAAGCATTTTATTGTTTATATTAACATCTTTCTTTAAGCTAATCGATATATTGGTTAGGAAAAGTAAGTAAAATTCACTAAATTACTGTTGATGTACGTAAGTAAGTTAGCTAAAAGAAACAGCCAAATTGTCTCCTGTGAGACTTTGAGTCTGACATCGTCATGATTATTTCGTGCAGTCTGTGATTTTTCCTAGGTCGCTATAGGTTTGGACCAATTGATAAACAGGGCTTGTCGATATCTGTCCTGTCATTTTCTTGTCAGTTTCAGCCGCTGTAGATTTCGACCAATCGATAAATGGGGCGTGTAGATTTCAGTCTGGCTGTTTCTATAGAGCTATGAATCAACTATAAGTTTCCGTAAGAAATAGAGGGAATAATACTTGGAAGAATCAGATGAAAATATAAAATCATGAGGTCAGCAGGAATGTTTATAGTAGATTAGGTATTTTTGTCTGTTTTTCATTCTTAGGATTGAATCTGGAATGGGATGTACTTACTTGAAGCCAAGCATTCTACACACAACCCCTGCGTCCGCCGAGTCGAAATGGTCGTCACACACCGTTCCCCAAGTACCGTTATAGAAGACCTCAACCCTGCCCTGGTTGGCCGTGGCTCCGGTACCACCGAACCGGACATTAACCTGAGCTGATGATTGATTGATATGATAATAAAAAAAAAAGACTTAATATAACAAAAATGTATAATAAATTGATAAAAAAACCCGATGATTCACAAATATTGAAAAGGCAATGATTCAGAAGCAACTGTGAAATATCTTTACAAATTAAATACATGTATGTAACCTTTTTCCATTTTCTTCATTCGAGGGGTACTTATAAATCGTGGATCTGTTGTCATAAAATGATTCACTGTTGAGTGAAATAATCATTTAACGTTACTTAATTAAGAAATAAAGTACGAGTTTTCGTGAATGTTGCAGAATAACTTCCGAGGTCGAGAAATGTTGTTTTGAAATATAAAAGCCGAGGCGTTAGCCGAGGCTTTTATATCTCAAAAAACATTTCTCGACCTCGGAGGTTATTCTGCAACATTCACGAAAACAAGAACTCATTTCTATTCAACTAACAGCCCCGTATTTCTACAGTTCGGTTCTCCGATCTAGGTCATTTTGACGGCTGTTCCGTGTAACGTAATTGTTAAATACTGCTTTCCTGAACTTTCCTCTATTTCGAGATATTGAAGATCAAAGTGTTGGACTTCTGGTCCCTTAAAATCCCTAATTACATAACATAGGAGGAAATAATTACCATGTATAGGCAAATAACCTTAGAATGAACATAATTGGCTCTATAACGTATCACAAAATATTTCACAGTTAAAAGTGATCATCAAAAGACTTTAGAGCCCCCTTAGCCCCTTATTTGAAGAGCCAGCCCCTTTTTCTTGATTTCATAAGAATTTTTTGGTCAATTCAAACACATTTTGTTCAACAAGTGTTTACAAATTTTGTACCGTCCTCGAGATATCTTGAGAGGGTCGTTTTAGGGGCCGACCCTGTAACTCCTTAAAGGGACCGCATAACAAAGAAATTATGGTTGTAGAATGTTAAGCTCAATACTTTGAGCATCTTTTGTTCAATATTGCTTTTCAAAATTTTCCTCCATTTTGAGATATTGAGAATCAAATTTTTGGACTTCTGGCCCCTTAAATCCCCTAATTATGTAACATAGGAGTAAATGATTGCCATGTGTAGGTGGATAACGTTAAAATGAACATAATTGCTTCTATAACGTATCACAAAATATTTCACAGTAAAAAGTTATCATTATAGGACTTTAGAGCTCCCTCAGCCCCTTATTTGAAGGGCCAGCCCCTTTTTCAACATTTCAAATGAAAGCTTTAATCAATTCAAACACATTTTGTTCAACAAGTGTTTACAAATTTTGTACCGTTCGCGAGATATCTTGAGAGGGTCATTTTAGGGGCCGACCCTGTAACTCCTTTAAGGGACTGCATAGCAAAGAAATTATGGTTGCATATTGTTAAGCTCAATATTTTGAGCATCTTTTGTTCAATATTGCTTTCCAGAATTTTCCTCCATTTTGAGATATTGAGCATCAAATTTTTGGACTTCTGGCCCCTTATAATCCCTAATTACGTAACATAGTAGTAAATGATTGCCATGTGTAGGTGGATAACGTTAAAATGAACATAATTGCTTCTATAACGTATCACAAAATATTTCACAGTGAAAAGTTATCATTTAAAGATTTTAGAGCCCCCTCAGCCCCTTATTTGAAGGGCCAGCCCCTTTTTCTTGATATCACATCAAAGCTCTTGACTTTATAAAGATTTTTTGTTCTACATGTTATAACAAATTACAATCGAAGAAAGAGATATTGAAGGAAAACCACGAAAAAACACGACGCTTTTTTAACTGTAATTTTCGAGCTCGGGCGAGCTTCGCCGCTTTTGGTCACAGGAAAATATATATACCACATGTCAGATCTACAACCTTTTGTCTACAATCCCTGAAATTTTGAACTCAATATCTTCAACCGTTTAGGAGTCTACCCCTGGACAAGCCGACCCTCTGAAAATCGTTAAATCGTAAATAACTCAAAACCGGACGAGACGTCATCATTAAAAAAAAAATTCCAATAAGGTTCAGGTCATTATCTATCAGACCTGAAAGTTTCATGTAAATCGGTGGAGTAGTTTTAGAGAAATCGCGTACACAAAATTGGTTGGAAAAAAAAAGATAAAATAATAATAATAGGGGAAAAGAAACCGAACAAAAACAATAAGGTCTTCCGTTGGAAAACGGAAGACCTTAATTATGGATGTCAAGTATTGCATAGTAATATTTAAATGCTGATGCCACGTATGTTTACATTAGCAGTTATTTCGTGAACTGATTTGTTGATCCCTAGGAGTTGCTGTACATGTACTACCATAACACATGTGATGTTGCAGATGTTATAGAATATATTAATTCATCGAATTATTAACATTAGGGATAAATTTGTACAATGGTATTTGTTATTTTATTGGTTTTGTATCAATATGCATATTCAATATTTACAGTCAGATAGGCTTGTGATCCGTGTATCTTTACATACTCGATGAACATTTATATCATATTTTTCTTATTTGTTATGGATTAACTTAATAGGTACATTCACGGCTAGATAATCTGTGGGTAAATAGAGCTTTTGTACAGTTATATCTGTTATTTGATTAAATTAATTAAGTTAATGAATATCTACATGTATACTAACTTACAAATATTTACAGCGATCACTTACTCGCAGTACATTTTTACATGTGTATAGCCTCGTGATTTGATTAGTCATTAATTAACTTACGCTTAATCGCTGTACAGTTACAACCGTGATTTGATTGGTTATTAATTAACTTACGTTTAATTACAGATGTCACTTAATCGTTGTACAGTTATAGCCGTGGTTTGATTGGTTATTAACTAACTTACATTTAATTACAGATGTCACTTACTCGCTGTAGAGTTGTTGGGCTGAACTGTGGCCGGAGCTCTAGTCGTTGGGACACCTGTCGGTGCATTCGTTACACCTGAGGTGCGGCACTGCACCCCAACGTCAACGCTGTGGGCACAGTTAGTGTTGCCCCACCCCAGGAACTGGCACTGGTCTAGCGATTGCTCCGTGCCGTCACAGTTCAAATCATCCATCCATATCCGGCCTGTTCCGGCTCCAAAGGTGCCGTTCAATATAGCTATTCCACCCTCACTGTGAAAGGCGAATTACGTATCACAATACACAGCTGTACGTATTACACGATATTTGTTATTTAAAACATTTCAAAGTTAAAATTATATATACCTTTTCAAAGTTCTTTTCAAATGAATTATTAATGGCAACGTTTTTATCGTCTTCGCAAAGACTTTTAAATGAGATTTAAACAATAAAATGCTTTCTTTGGTGATTCATTTGGGATATGAAAGTAGTGACATTGCAGAAAAAATACATAACCCGCTAACGCGGGTTATGTAAATTTTTTCTGCAATGATCACTACCTTCATTACCCGAATGAATCATCAAAGAAAGCATTTTATTGTTTATATTAACATCTTTCTTTAAGCTAATCGATATATTGGTTAGGAAAAGTAAGTAAAATTCACTAAATTACTGTTGATGTACGTAAGTAAGTTAGCTAAAAGAAACAGCCAAATTGTCTCCTGTGAGACTTTGAGTCTGACATCGTCATGATTATTTCGTGCAGTCTGTGATTTTTCCTAGGTCGCTATAGGTTTGGACCAATTGATAAACAGGGCTTGTCGATATCTGTCCTGTCATTTTCTTGTCAGTTTCAGCCGCTGTAGATTTCGACCAATCGATAAATGGGGCGTGTAGATTTCAGTCTGGCTGTTTCTATAGAGCTATGAATCAACTATAAGTTTCCGTAAGAAATAGAGGGAATAATACTTGGAAGAATCAGATGAAAATATAAAATCATGAGGTCAGCAGGAATGTTTATAGTAGATTAGGTATTTTTGTCTGTTTTTCATTCTTAGGATTGAATCTGGAATGGGATGTACTTACTTGAAGCCAAGCATTCTACACACAACCCCTGCGTCCGCCGAGTCGAAATGGTCGTCACACACCGTTCCCCAAGTACCGTTATAGAAGACCTCAACCCTGCCCTGGTTGGCCGTGGCTCCGGTACCACCGAACCGGACATTAACCTGAGCTGATGATTGATTGATATGATAATAAAAAAAAAAGACTTAATATAACAAAAATGTATAATAAATTGATAAAAAAACCCGATGATTCACAAATATTGAAAAGGCAATGATTCAGAAGCAACTGTGAAATATCTTTACAAATTAAATACATGTATGTAACCTTTTTCCATTTTCTTCATTCGAGGGGTACTTATAAATCGTGGATCTGTTGTCATAAAATGATTCACTGTTGAGTGAAATAATCATTTAACGTTACTTAATTAAGAAATAAAGTACGAGTTTTCGTGAATGTTGCAGAATAACTTCCGAGGTCGAGAAATGTTGTTTTGAAATATAAAAGCCGAGGCGTTAGCCGAGGCTTTTATATCTCAAAAAACATTTCTCGACCTCGGAGGTTATTCTGCAACATTCACGAAAACAAGAACTCATTTCTATTCAACTAACAGCCCCGTATTTCTACAGTTCGGTTCTCCGATCTAGGTCATTTTGACGGCTGTTCCGTGTAACGTAATTGTTAAATACTGCTTTCCTGAACTTTCCTCTATTTCGAGATATTGAAGATCAAAGTGTTGGACTTCTGGTCCCTTAAAATCCCTAATTACATAACATAGGAGGAAATAATTACCATGTATAGGCAAATAACCTTAGAATGAACATAATTGGCTCTATAACGTATCACAAAATATTTCACAGTTAAAAGTGATCATCAAAAGACTTTAGAGCCCCCTTAGCCCCTTATTTGAAGAGCCAGCCCCTTTTTCTTGATTTCATAAGAATTTTTTGGTCAATTCAAACACATTTTGTTCAACAAGTGTTTACAAATTTTGTACCGTCCTCGAGATATCTTGAGAGGGTCGTTTTAGGGGCCGACCCTGTAACTCCTTAAAGGGACCGCATAACAAAGAAATTATGGTTGTAGAATGTTAAGCTCAATACTTTGAGCATCTTTTGTTCAATATTGCTTTTCAAAATTTTCCTCCATTTTGAGATATTGAGAATCAAATTTTTGGACTTCTGGCCCCTTAAATCCCCTAATTATGTAACATAGGAGTAAATGATTGCCATGTGTAGGTGGATAACGTTAAAATGAACATAATTGCTTCTATAACGTATCACAAAATATTTCACAGTAAAAAGTTATCATTATAGGACTTTAGAGCTCCCTCAGCCCCTTATTTGAAGGGCCAGCCCCTTTTTCAACATTTCAAATGAAAGCTTTAATCAATTCAAACACATTTTGTTCAACAAGTGTTTACAAATTTTGTACCGTTCGCGAGATATCTTGAGAGGGTCATTTTAGGGGCCGACCCTGTAACTCCTTTAAGGGACTGCATAGCAAAGAAATTATGGTTGCATATTGTTAAGCTCAATATTTTGAGCATCTTTTGTTCAATATTGCTTTCCAGAATTTTCCTCCATTTTGAGATATTGAGCATCAAATTTTTGGACTTCTGGCCCCTTATAATCCCTAATTACGTAACATAGTAGTAAATGATTGCCATGTGTAGGTGGATAACGTTAAAATGAACATAATTGCTTCTATAACGTATCACAAAATATTTCACAGTGAAAAGTTATCATTTAAAGATTTTAGAGCCCCCTCAGCCCCTTATTTGAAGGGCCAGCCCCTTTTTCTTGATATCACATCAAAGCTCTTGACTTTATAAAGATTTTTTGTTCTACATGTTATAACAAATTACAATCGAAGAAAGAGATATTGAAGGAAAACCACGAAAAAACACGACGCTTTTTTAACTGTAATTTTCGAGCTCGGGCGAGCTTCGCCGCTTTTGGTCACTGGAAAATATATATACCACATGTCAGATCTACAACCTTTTGTCTACAATCCCTGAAATTTTGAACTCAATATCTTCAACCGTTTAGGAGTCTACCCCTGGACAAGCCGACCCTCTGAAAATCGTTAAATCGTAAATAACTCAAAACCGGACGAGACGTCATCATTAAAAAAAAAATTCCAATAAGGTTCAGGTCATTATCTATCAGACCTGAAAGTTTCATGTAAATCGGTGGAGTAGTTTTAGAGAAATCGCGTACACAAAATTGGTTGGAAAAAAAAAGATAAAATAATAATAATAGGGGAAAAGAAACCGAACAAAAACAATAAGGTCTTCCGTTGGAAAACGGAAGACCTTAATTATGGATGTCAAATATTGCATAGTAATATTTAAATGCTGATGCCACGTATGTTTACATTAGCAGTTATTTCGTGAACTGATTTGTTGATCCCTAGGAGTTGCTGTACATGTACTACCATAACACATGTGATGTTGCAGATGTTATAGAATATATTAATTCATCGAATTATTAACATTAGGGATAAATTTGTACAATGGTATTTGTTATTTTATTGGTTTTGTATCAATATGCATATTCAATATTTACAGTCAGATAGGCTTGTGATCCGTGTATCTTTACATACTCGATGAACATTTATATCATATTTTTCTTATTTGTTATGGATTAACTTAATAGGTACATTCACGGCTAGATAATCTGTGGATAAATAGAGCTTTTGTACAGTTATATCTGTTATTTGATTAAATTAATTAAGTTAATGAATATCTACATGTATAATAACTTACAAATATTTACAGCGATCACTTACTCGCAGTACATTTTTACATGTGTATAGCCTCGTGATTTGATTAGTCATTAATTAACTTACGCTTAATCGCTGTACAGTTACAACCGTGATTTGATTGGTTATTAATTAACTTACGTTTAATTACAGATGTCACTTAATTGTTGTACAGTTATAGCCGTGGTTTGATTGGTTATTAACTAACTTACATTTAATTACAGATGTCACTTACTCGCTGTAGAGTTGTTGGGCTGAACTGTGGCCGGAGCTCTAGTCGTTGGGACACCTGTCGGTGCATTCGTTACACCTGAGGTGCGGCACTGCACCCCAACGTCAACGCTGTGGGCACAGTTAGTGTTGCCCCACCCCAGGAACTGGCACTGGTCTAGCGATTGCTCCGTGCCGTCACAGTTCAAATCATCCATCCATATCCGGCCTGTTCCGGCTCCAAAGGTGCCGTTCAATATAGCTATTCCACCCTCACTGTGAAAGGCGAATTACGTATCACAATACACAGCTGTACGTATTACACGATATTTGTTATTTAAAACATTTCAAAGTTAAAATTATATATACCTTTTCAAAGTTCTTTTCAAATGAATTATTAATGGCAACGTTTTTATCGTCTTCGCAAAGACTTTTAAATGAGATTTAAACAATAAAATGCTTTCTTTGGTGATTCATTTGGGATATGAAAGTAGTGACATTGCAGAAAAAATACATAACCCGCTAACGCGGGTTATGTAAATTTTTTCTGCAATGATCACTACCTTCATTACCCGAATGAATCATCTTAGAAAGCATTTTATTATTTATATTAACTTCTTTCTTTAAGCTAATCGATATATTGGTTAGGAAAAGTAAGTAAAATTCACTAAATTACTGTTGATGTACGTAAGTAAGTTAGCTAAAAGAAACAGCCAAATTGTCTCCTGTGAGACTTTGAGTCTGACATCGTCATGATTATTTCGTGCAGTCTGTGATTTTTCCTAGGTCGCTATAGGTTTGGACCAATTGATAAACAGGGCGTGTCGATATCTGTCCTGTCATTTTCTTGTCAGTTTCAGCCGCTGTAGATTTCGACCAATCGATAAATGGGGCGTGTAGATTTCAGTCTGGCTGTTTCTATAGAGCTATGAATCAACTATAAGTTTCCGTAAGAAATAGAGGGAATAATACTTGGAAGAATCAGATGAAAATATAAAATCATGAGGTCAGCAGGAATGTTTATAGTAGATTAGGTATTTTTGTCTGTTTTTCATTCTTAGGATTGAATCTGGAATGGGATGTACTTACTTGAAGCCAAGCATTCTACACACAACCCCTGCGTCCGCCGAGTCGAAATGGTCGTCACACACCGTTCCCCAAGTACCGTTATAGAAGACCTCAACCCTGCCCTGGTTGGCCGTGGCTCCGGTACCACCGAACCGGACATTAACCTGAGCTGATGATTGATTGATATGATAATAAAAAAAAAAGACTTAATATAACAAAAATGTATAATAAATTGATAAAAAAACCCGATGATTCACAAATATTGAAAAGGCAATGATTCAGAAGCAACTGTGAAATATCTTTACAAATTAAATACATGTATGTAACCTTTTTCCATTTTCTTCATTCGAGGGGTACTTATAAATCGTGGATCTGTTGTCATAAAATGATTCACTGTTGAGTGAAATAATCATTTAACGTTACTTAATTAAGAAATAAAGTACGAGTTTTCGTGAATGTTGCAGAATAACTTCCGAGGTCGAGAAATGTTGTTTTGAAATATAAAAGCCGAGGCGTTAGCCGAGGCTTTTATATCTCAAAAAACATTTCTCGACCTCGGAGGTTATTCTGCAACATTCACGAAAACAAGAACTCATTTCTATTCAACTAACAGCCCCGTATTTCTACAGTTCGGTTCTCCGATCTAGGTCATTTTGACGGCTGTTCCGTGTAACGTAATTGTTAAATACTGCTTTCCTGAACTTTCCTCTATTTCGAGATATTGAAGATCAAAGTGTTGGACTTCTGGTCCCTTAAAATCCCTAATTACATAACATAGGAGGAAATAATTACCATGTATAGGCAAATAACCTTAGAATGAACATAATTGGCTCTATAACGTATCACAAAATATTTCACAGTTAAAAGTGATCATCAAAAGACTTTAGAGCCCCCTTAGCCCCTTATTTGAAGAGCCAGCCCCTTTTTCTTGATTTCATAAGAATTTTTTGGTCAATTCAAACACATTTTGTTCAACAAGTGTTTACAAATTTTGTACCGTCCTCGAGATATCTTGAGAGGGTCGTTTTAGGGGCCGACCCTGTAACTCCTTAAAGGGACCGCATAACAAAGAAATTATGGTTGTAGAATGTTAAGCTCAATACTTTGAGCATCTTTTGTTCAATATTGCTTTTCAAAATTTTCCTCCATTTTGAGATATTGAGAATCAAATTTTTGGACTTCTGGCCCCTTAAATCCCCTAATTATGTAACATAGGAGTAAATGATTGCCATGTGTAGGTGGATAACGTTAAAATGAACATAATTGCTTCTATAACGTATCACAAAATATTTCACAATAAAAAGTTATCATTATAGGACTTTAGAGCTCCCTCAGCCCCTTTTTTGAAGGGCCAGCCCCTTTTTCAACATTTCAAATGAAAGCTTTAATCAATTCAAACACATTTTGTTCAACAAGTGTTTACAAATTTTGTACCGTTCGCGAGATATCTTGAGAGGGTCATTTTAGGGGCCGACCCTGTAACTCCTTTAAGGGACTGCATAGCAAAGAAATTATGGTTGCATATCGTTAAGATCAATATTTTGAGCATCTTTTGTTCAATATTGCTTTCCAGAATTTTCCTCCATTTTGAGATATTGAGCATCAAATTTTTGGACTTCTGGCCCCTTATAATCCCTAATTACGTAACATAGTAGTAAATGATTGCCATGTGTAGGTGGATAACGTTAAAATGAACATAATTGCTTCTATAACGTATCACAAAATATTTCACAGTGAAAAGTTATCATTTAAAGATTTTAGAGCTCCCTCAGCCCCTTATTTGAAGGGCCAGCCCCTTTTTCTTGATATCACATCAAAGCTCTTGACTTTATAAAGATTTTTTGTTCTACATGTTATAACAAATTACAATCGAAGAAAGAGATATTGAAGGAAAACCACGAAAAAACACGACGCTTTTTTAACTGTAATTTTCGAGCTCGGGCGAGCTTCGCCGCTTTTGGTCACAGGAAAATATATATACCACATGTCAGATCTACAACCTTTTGTCTACAATCCCTGAAATTTTGAACTCAATATCTTCAACCGTTTAGGAGTCTACCCCTGGACAAGCCGACCCTCTGAAAATCGTTAAATCGTAAATAACTCAAAACCGGACGAGACGTCATCATTAAAAAAAACAATAAGGTTCAGGTCATTATCTATCAGACCTGAAAGTTTCATGTAAATCGGTGGAGTAGTTTTAGAGAAATCGCGTACACAAAATTGGTTGGAAAAAAAAGATAAAATAATAATAATAGGGAAAAAGAAACCGAACAAAAACAATAAGGTCTTCCGTTGGAAAACGGAAGACCTTAATTATGGATGTCAAGTATTGCATAGTAATATTTAAATGCTGATGCCACGTATGTTTACATTAGCAGTTATTTCGTGAACTGATTTGTTGATCCCTAGGAGTTGCTGTACATGTACTACCATAACACATGTGATGTTGCAGATGTTATAGAATATATTAATTCATCGAATTATTAACATTAGGGATAAATTTGTACAATGGTATTTGTTATTTTATTGGTTTTGTATCAATATGCATATTCAATATTTACAGTCAGATAGGCTTGTGATCCGTGTATCTTTACATACTCGATGAACATTTATATCATATTTTTCTTATTTGTTATGGATTAACTTAATAGGTACATTCACGGCTAGATAATCTGTGGATAAATAGAGTTTTTGTACAGTTATATCTGTTATTTGATTAAATTAATTAAGTTAATGAATATCTACATGTATAATAACTTACAAATATTTACAGCGATCACTTACTCGCAGTACATTTTTACATGTGTATAGCCTCGTGATTTGATTAGTCATTAATTAACTTACGCTTAATCCCTGTACAGTTACAACCGTGATTTGATTGGTTATTAATTAACTTACGTTTAATTACAGATGTCACTTAATCGTTGTACAGTTATAGCCGTGGTTTGATTGGTTATTAACTAACTTACATTTAATTACAGATGTCACTTACTCGCTGTAGAGTTGTTGGGCTGAACTGTGGCCGGAGCTCTAGTCGTTGGGACACCTGTCGATGCATTCGTTACACCTGAGGTGCGGCACTGCACCCCAACGTCAACGCTGTGGGCACAGTTAGTGTTGCCCCACCCCAGGAACTGGCACTGGTCTAGCGATTGCTCCGTGCCGTCACAGTTCAAATCATCCATCCATATCCGGCCTGTTCCGGCTCCAAAGGTGCCGTTCAATATAGCTATTCCACCCTCACTGTGAAAGGCGAATTACGTATCACAATACACAGCTGTACGTATTACACGATATTTGTTATTTAAAACATTTCAAAGTTAAAATTATATATACCTTTTCAAAGTTCTTTTCAAATGAATTATTAATGGCAACGTTTTTATCGTCTTCGCAAAGACTTTTAAATGAGATTTAAACAATAAAATGCTTTCTTTGGTGATTCATTTGGGATATGAAAGTAGTGACATTGCAGAAAAAATACATAACCCGCTAACGCGGGTTATGTAAATTTTTTCTGCAATGATCACTACCTTCATTACCCGAATGAATCACCAAAGAAAGCATTTTATTGTTTATATTAACATCTTTCTTTAAGCTAATCGATATATTGGTTAGGAAAAGTAAGTAAAATTCACTAAATTACTGTTGATGTACGTAAGTAAGTTAGCTAAAAGAAACAGCCAAATTGTCTCCTGTGAGACTTTGAGTCTGACATCGTCATGATTATTTCGTGCAGTCTGTGATTTTTCCTAGGTCGCTATAGGTTTGGACCAATTGATAAACAGGGCTTGTCGATATCTGTCCTGTCATTTTCTTGTCAGTTTCAGCCGCTGTAGATTTCGACCAATCGATAAATGGGGCGTGTAGATTTCAGTCTGGCTGTTTCTATAGAGCTATGAATCAACTATAAGTTTCCGTAAGAAATAGAGGGAATAATACTTGGAAGAATCAGATGAAAATATAAAATCATGAGGTCAGCAGGAATGTTTATAGTAGATTAGGTATTTTTGTCTGTTTTTCATTCTTAGGATTGAATCTGGAATGGGATGTACTTACTTGAAGCCAAGCATTCTACACACAACCCCTGCGTCCGCCGAGTCGAAATGGTCGTCACACACCGTTCCCCAAGTACCGTTATAGAAGACCTCAACCCTGCCCTGGTTGGCCGTGGCTCCGGTACCACCGAACCGGACATTAACCTGAGCTGATGATTGATTGATATGATAATAAAAAAAAAAGACTTAATATAACAAAAATGTATAATAAATTGATAAAAAAAACCCGATGATTCACAAATATTGAAAAGGCAATGATTCAGAAGCAACTGTGAAATATCTTTACAAATTAAATACATGTATGTAACCTTTTTCCATTTTCTTCATTCGAGGGGTACTTATAAATCGTGGATCTGTTGTCATAAAATGATTCACTGTTGAGTGAAATAATCATTTAACGTTACTTAATTAAGAAATAAAGTACGAGTTTTCGTGAATGTTGCAGAATAACTTCCGAGGTCGAGAAATGTTGTTTTGAAATATAAAAGCCGAGGCGTTAGCCGAGGCTTTTATATCTCAAAAAACATTTCTCGACCTCGGAGGTTATTCTGCAACATTCACGAAAACAAGAACTCATTTCTATTCAACTAACAGCCCCGTATTTCTACAGTTCGGTTCTCCGATCTAGGTCATTTTGACGGCTGTTCCGTGTAACGTAATTGTTAAATACTGCTTTCCTGAACTTTCCTCTATTTCGAGATATTGAAGATCAAAGTGTTGGACTTCTGGTCCCTTAAAATCCCTAATTACATAACATAGGAGGAAATAATTACCATGTATAGGCAAATAACCTTAGAATGAACATAATTGGCTCTATAACGTATCACAAAATATTTCACAGTTAAAAGTGATCATCAAAAGACTTTAGAGCCCCCTTAGCCCCTTATTTGAAGAGCCAGCCCCTTTTTCTTGATTTCATAAGAATTTTTTGGTCAATTCAAACACATTTTGTTCAACAAGTGTTTACAAATTTTGTACCGTCCTCGAGATATCTTGAGAGGGTCGTTTTAGGGGCCGACCCTGTAACTCCTTAAAGGGACCGCATAACAAAGAAATTATGGTTGTAGAATGTTAAGCTCAATACTTTGAGCATCTTTTGTTCAATATTGCTTTTCAAAATTTTCCTCCATTTTGAGATATTGAGAATCAAATTTTTGGACTTCTGGCCCCTTAAATCCCCTAATTATGTAACATAGGAGTAAATGATTGCCATGTGTAGGTGGATAACGTTAAAATGAACATAATTGCTTCTATAACGTATCACAAAATATTTCACAGTAAAAAGTTATCATTATAGGACTTTAGAGCTCCCTCAGCCCCTTATTTGAAGGGCCAGCCCCTTTTTCAACATTTCAAATGAAAGCTTTAATCAATTCAAACACATTTTGTTCAACAAGTGTTTACAAATTTTGTACCGTTCGCGAGATATCTTGAGAGGGTCATTTTAGGGGCCGACCCTGTAACTCCTTTAAGGGACTGCATAGCAAAGAAATTATGGTTGCATATTGTTAAGCTCAATATTTTGAGCATCTTTTGTTCAATATTGCTTTCCAGAATTTTCCTCCATTTTGAGATATTGAGCATCAAATTTTTGGACTTCTGGCCCCTTATAATCCCTAATTACGTAACATAGTAGTAAATGATTGCCATGTGTAGGTGGATAACGTTAAAATGAACATAATTGCTTCTATAACGTATCACAAAATATTTCACAGTGAAAAGTTATCATTTAAAGATTTTAGAGCCCCCTCAGCCCCTTATTTGAAGGGCCAGCCCCTTTTTCTTGATATCACATCAAAGCTCTTGACTTTATAAAGATTTTTTGTTCTACATGTTATAACAAATTACAATCGAAGAAAGAGATATTGAAGGAAAACCACGAAAAAACACGACGCTTTTTTAACTGTAATTTTCGAGCTCGGGCGAGCTTCGCCGCTTTTGGTCACTGGAAAATATATATACCACATGTCAGATCTACAACCTTTTGTCTACAATCCCTGAAATTTTGAACTCAATATCTTCAACCGTTTAGGAGTCTACCCCTGGACAAGCCGACCCTCTGAAAATCGTTAAATCGTAAATAACTCAAAACCGGACGAGACGTCATCATTAAAAAAAAAATTCCAATAAGGTTCAGGTCATTATCTATCAGACCTGAAAGTTTCATGTAAATCGGTGGAGTAGTTTTAGAGAAATCGCGTACACAAAATTGGTTGGAAAAAAAAAGATAAAATAATAATAATAGGGGAAAAGAAACCGAACAAAAACAATAAGGTCTTCCGTTGGAAAACGGAAGACCTTAATTATGGATGTCAAATATTGCATAGTAATATTTAAATGCTGATGCCACGTATGTTTACATTAGCAGTTATTTCGTGAACTGATTTGTTGATCCCTAGGAGTTGCTGTACATGTACTACCATAACACATGTGATGTTGCAGATGTTATAGAATATATTAATTCATCGAATTATTAACATTAGGGATAAATTTGTACAATGGTATTTGTTATTTTATTGGTTTTGTATCAATATGCATATTCAATATTTACAGTCAGATAGGCTTGTGATCCGTGTATCTTTACATACTCGATGAACATTTATATCATATTTTTCTTATTTGTTATGGATTAACTTAATAGGTACATTCACGGCTAGATAATCTGTGGATAAATAGAGCTTTTGTACAGTTATATCTGTTATTTGATTAAATTAATTAAGTTAATGAATATCTACATGTATAATAACTTACAAATATTTACAGCGATCACTTACTCGCAGTACATTTTTACATGTGTATAGCCTCGTGATTTGATTAGTCATTAATTAACTTACGCTTAATCGCTGTACAGTTACAACCGTGATTTGATTGGTTATTAATTAACTTACGTTTAATTACAGATGTCACTTAATTGTTGTACAGTTATAGCCGTGGTTTGATTGGTTATTAACTAACTTACATTTAATTACAGATGTCACTTACTCGCTGTAGAGTTGTTGGGCTGAACTGTGGCCGGAGCTCTAGTCGTTGGGACACCTGTCGGTGCATTCGTTACACCTGAGGTGCGGCACTGCACCCCAACGTCAACGCTGTGGGCACAGTTAGTGTTGCCCCACCCCAGGAACTGGCACTGGTCTAGCGATTGCTCCGTGCCGTCACAGTTCAAATCATCCATCCATATCCGGCCTGTTCCGGCTCCAAAGGTGCCGTTCAATATAGCTATTCCACCCTCACTGTGAAAGGCGAATTACGTATCACAATACACAGCTGTACGTATTACACGATATTTGTTATTTAAAACATTTCAAAGTTAAAATTATATATACCTTTTCAAAGTTCTTTTCAAATGAATTATTAATGGCAACGTTTTTATCGTCTTCGCAAAGACTTTTAAATGAGATTTAAACAATAAAATGCTTTCTTTGGTGATTCATTTGGGATATGAAAGTAGTGACATTGCAGAAAAAATACATAACCCGCTAACGCGGGTTATGTAAATTTTTTCTGCAATGATCACTACCTTCATTACCCGAATGAATCATCTTAGAAAGCATTTTATTATTTATATTAACTTCTTTCTTTAAGCTAATCGATATATTGGTTAGGAAAAGTAAGTAAAATTCACTAAATTACTGTTGATGTACGTAAGTAAGTTAGCTAAAAGAAACAGCCAAATTGTCTCCTGTGAGACTTTGAGTCTGACATCGTCATGATTATTTCGTGCAGTCTGTGATTTTTCCTAGGTCGCTATAGGTTTGGACCAATTGATAAACAGGGCGTGTCGATATCTGTCCTGTCATTTTCTTGTCAGTTTCAGCCGCTGTAGATTTCGACCAATCGATAAATGGGGCGTGTAGATTTCAGTCTGGCTGTTTCTATAGAGCTATGAATCAACTATAAGTTTCCGTAAGAAATAGAGGGAATAATACTTGGAAGAATCAGATGAAAATATAAAATCATGAGGTCAGCAGGAATGTTTATAGTAGATTAGGTATTTTTGTCTGTTTTTCATTCTTAGGATTGAATCTGGAATGGGATGTACTTACTTGAAGCCAAGCATTCTACACACAACCCCTGCGTCCGCCGAGTCGAAATGGTCGTCACACACCGTTCCCCAAGTACCGTTATAGAAGACCTCAACCCTGCCCTGGTTGGCCGTGGCTCCGGTACCACCGAACCGGACATTAACCTGAGCTGATGATTGATTGATATGATAATAAAAAAAAAAGACTTAATATAACAAAAATGTATAATAAATTGATAAAAAAACCCGATGATTCACAAATATTGAAAAGGCAATGATTCAGAAGCAACTGTGAAATATCTTTACAAATTAAATACATGTATGTAACCTTTTTCCATTTTCTTCATTCGAGGGGTACTTATAAATCGTGGATCTGTTGTCATAAAATGATTCACTGTTGAGTGAAATAATCATTTAACGTTACTTAATTAAGAAATAAAGTACGAGTTTTCGTGAATGTTGCAGAATAACTTCCGAGGTCGAGAAATGTTGTTTTGAAATATAAAAGCCGAGGCGTTAGCCGAGGCTTTTATATCTCAAAAAACATTTCTCGACCTCGGAGGTTATTCTGCAACATTCACGAAAACAAGAACTCATTTCTATTCAACTAACAGCCCCGTATTTCTACAGTTCGGTTCTCCGATCTAGGTCATTTTGACGGCTGTTCCGTGTAACGTAATTGTTAAATACTGCTTTCCTGAACTTTCCTCTATTTCGAGATATTGAAGATCAAAGTGTTGGACTTCTGGTCCCTTAAAATCCCTAATTACATAACATAGGAGGAAATAATTACCATGTATAGGCAAATAACCTTAGAATGAACATAATTGGCTCTATAACGTATCACAAAATATTTCACAGTTAAAAGTGATCATCAAAAGACTTTAGAGCCCCCTTAGCCCCTTATTTGAAGAGCCAGCCCCTTTTTCTTGATTTCATAAGAATTTTTTGGTCAATTCAAACACATTTTGTTCAACAAGTGTTTACAAATTTTGTACCGTCCTCGAGATATCTTGAGAGGGTCGTTTTAGGGGCCGACCCTGTAACTCCTTAAAGGGACCGCATAACAAAGAAATTATGGTTGTAGAATGTTAAGCTCAATACTTTGAGCATCTTTTGTTCAATATTGCTTTTCAAAATTTTCCTCCATTTTGAGATATTGAGAATCAAATTTTTGGACTTCTGGCCCCTTAAATCCCCTAATTATGTAACATAGGTTTAAATGATTGCCATGTGTAGGTGGATAACGTTAAAATGAACATAATTGCTTCTATAACGTATCACAAAATATTTCACAATAAAAAGTTATCATTATAGGACTTTAGAGCTCCCTCAGCCCCTTTTTTGAAGGGCCAGCCCCTTTTTCAACATTTCAAATGAAAGCTTTAATCAATTCAAACACATTTTGTTCAACAAGTGTTTACAAATTTTGTACCGTTCGCGAGATATCATGAGAGGGTCATTTTAGGGGCCGACCCTGTAACTCCTTAAAGGGACTGCATAGCAAAGAAATTATGGTTGCATATTGTTAATCTCAATTTTTTGAGCATCTTTTGTTCAATATTGCTTTCCAGAATTTTCCTCCATTTTGAGATATTGAGCATCAAATTTTTGGACTTCTGGCCCCTTATAATCCCTAATTACGTAACATAGGAGTAATGATTGCCATGTGTAGGTGGATAACGTTAAAATGAACATGATTGCTTCTATAACGTATCACAAAATATTTCACAGTGAAAAGTTATCATTTAAAGATTTTAGAGCCCCCTCAGCCCCTTATTTGAAGGGCCAGCCCCTTTTCTTGATATCACATCAAAGCTCTTGACTTTATAAAGATTTTTTGTTCTACATGTTATAACAAAATACAATCGAAGAAAGAGATATTGAAGGAAAACCACGAAAAAACACGACGCTTTTTTAACTGTAGTTTTCGAGCTCGGGCGAGCTTCGCCGCTTTTGGTCACAGGAAAATGTATATACCATATGTCAGATCTACAACCTTTTGTCTACAATCCCTGAAATTTTGAACTCAGTATCTTCAACCGTTTAGGAGTTTACCCCTGGACAAGCCGACCTTCTGAAAATCGTTAAATCGTAAATAACTCAAAACCGGAAGTGACGTCATCATTTTAAAAAATTTCCAATAAGGTTCAGGTCATCATCTATCAGACCTAAAAGTTTCATGTAAATCGGTGGAGTAGTTTTAGAGAAATCGCGTACACAAAATTGGTTGGAAAAAAAAAGAAAAATAATAATAATAGGGAAAAAGAAACCGAACGAAAACAATAAGGTCTTCCGTTGGAAAACGGAAGACCTTAATAATAAGAAGAATAGGGAAAAAGAAACCGAACGAAAACAATAAGGTCTTCCGTTGAAAACGGAAGACCCTAATAATAACTAGACATGATCTCGTTGCGAGCAACGAGGAGGTCTTCCGTCCGATTTTTAGAAAGTAAATCACGTCATTGACTTTAATTTTCGACAACAAAACATGATATGGAAATAGGAGTGAAGTAATAATGCTTTCCTGTAATGATTTTTATAAGTTCTTTTACGTTGCTTTTTTAAATACTTGGATTTCTTCCAATTGAAATAGACAAGATTAAACTTTTTTTACCTCTGGCCCCTAATATCCCTAGTTAGGTAACGCATGAGAAAATCATTATATTGTAAGGATATATATACGTATTATACCTAAAGTCTGTCCCAAGATACTTTTGCCACACATTTTCTTAAATTATTCGATGTTTGTAAATATCTCTTGTTTCAGACGATGTTCATTCGATAGTATGAAAAAATCCCAAGATTTCCCTTTTGAAACGCCCCCTCTAGCTTGTCAGGTTTCACTACACGGCAAAAAAAAGAATGTCTACGGGGATTTTACATTGCATCAACCTTTATAAAGCCCGGATGATAACGTTGAAAAATTGTGCTAGATATTCCGAGAGACTTCCGAATTGAGAAAAGATGTAAACATTCCCCATTATAAATCTCCGTAGGAAATATGTTTTCGATCATGTGAATGTTTACGAAGGAAAAATGGTAATTTGTAAATGAAGTTTGACCCCTAAAAACGTTATTACCTAATTACGTAACGCGTGATAAAATCAACAGATTTCTTGGATACAGTTGAGATTGACACAAAATTTTAAATTTTGTTTAATTCTTGTGATTTTGAATGACAACAGATGTGAATGGAATTGGAGATCGTTGTGGAGAATAAGCAGGTTTTGAAATAAATTAATTGCACATGAAAAATAAAGTGTCTTACACATGTAGATCTTAATGTTAAAGCTGCTTTGTCCGATTTCAATAAAATAATTGTACGCCTTTTAACGATGGTTATGCTAAGTATGTGTGCAATAATACACGTTGCAGTAGTTTTCCCGGTCAATTAATTAAGCCAAATTTCAATGAAAAAATTATGTACATGTTGAAACTCGTTGAATCCGGATGTTGTGTATTACGACACACTGCCAATCCGGCGACATTATTCAGCCCCTTGACATTTTCCCATCTTTTTTGTTTTAAAAAATTAATGCAATCCGGATCCTATTTATTCTGTTAACCGGCGCAATGAAAAAGCCTACTGCTTATAATCAGTGAGAGTTATCTCCCGTAGTCCGTCCACTTATCGATCGATCGGCCTTCTGCGAGATATTAATGCTCAATTATCGACCAATTTTTCTGTCGTTGCTATTGATTAAAACAATTGTTAATATAGATCCAAAGTTGCAACTTGTTTAAGTTCATACCGTAAAGTCTTGTTATGAATTGCAATTAGATAATTAGATTATAGTTCACCCAATTTTTTTCAGACCGTGATTCAGGATACTGCGGGAGTAAGACTGCCGATACCGTTTGTTATGCCCGTTGTATGGCTACACGTACAGAGTTGCATATTATTCTGTTAAAATGCTCAATTTTTTTTTATATAAAATTCTCATTTATATTTATCTATTGTTTCCCTGCATCAATACAGTTCTCGCCATCAGGTATTTCAGCCACTTGTTGACTTTTTAATGTTTTGTTTATCAATTTACGGTTGAGCATGCACTTTTCAGGTAAATCGGATGTTTGAAAAATTATCAATAACGATGATTTGATTCAGATAGTATTTCCATCGTATGTATTCCGTTATGGATTTATTGTTTCATTTAAAAAAATATTTAAAATGAAAATTGGTACCGTAAATAAGATCGATGAAATCTAATATAATAAAGAACAATTGAACATTTTGCAAGAATACACGATCAGGACCTACTGCATTAAATACTAAAATTAATTTGCAACAATGTCCTCTAAACCGGATGTTGCCTAATCCGGCCATTTTTTTTCAGAACCACCCTCCGCCGGATTTGACAAGTTTTGCTGTATATTCACAAAATAATCGACATAAAAGCGTTTTGCGTTGTTTCACCGCGTATTTAAACTGGCCCCTTACGTCGAACCTACATACATGTATGAAGTATGATTGTATTACGACTTTGACATCTGTCTTTTTTATATAATCTATTATAACATATAAAATATACAGCATGACTATTTAAACAAAAATAAAGCAGTGTACATTTGTTCATTAACAGTTTTGATGTTTACGTTGTTTATAATCATTGCAAAACATGCAGGATGATTAACAAAATCATTCGGAGGATGAAACCCAACGGTTTCCTTTTTTAAACATTCCAATGATGTATTTTGGTTTTTTTTTGTATGCCCAAAATTTATTTTTATTTACTTTGAATATTTCTAACGTTGAAAGGAGAGCACTTCCGTGTAAATACGTCTATAACTTTGTAAGATCATTCATTTGGATTGCAAGGAAAATTATTTGATACTGTTATGGCCGACAAATCGGAACATGCAGCTTGAAGAAATTTCTCAACTTATTATACCTCGAAACGTTATTTCAAATCAGGCACAAAACAATGAAGGGAAATGGAAATATTCGGCGGATCCAAATGTTAAAATATTCTTATGATAAAAATTGGTATATATGGCAAACAGATTAATCATTTTTTATCTCCTACAAGATATAATCGCACCTGTGTTTTGCATCCATCTCTTTTAAACTCTGTCAAAATTCGTGGTCGTTTCACCCTCTTGTTGTAAACCCCGCTGAAATGTTCACAATCGAATTGCGCTGATGAACGAAAGAACTAGCTGCATGGGCCGTCTAACATTATTAATTTTAATAATGAATTCAGAAACTTTTACGTTTCAAAAAGTGTCATTTTTTGTTAAGTTACAGGAACATTGTCATTCATGCATATAAAATTTGTACAAAATAAGTTATATGTTATTCAACCAGTGTTGGAAATTGAGACCGTGCTTGAAATATTTGGGAAAGAAATTTTAGGGGTCATCCTTTCATCTTCTTATCGGGCCCGTGTAACAAAATTTGAGCCATTTCCGAATAAATGTGTGCACAAAAATCGTTAATAAAAGAATGCAGGTAACGGGAGCTTTTAACAGGGGAGCAGGGAGTGCTTTAAAATTCATATTTACATGTATTAATTTACCGTGTAAAATTATCAATCATATAGGCATTAGATAACTGCTATTGCCTATTGACTCCATGACATCTACAATTTCGCTTAATTAAACGTACATGTACACATTTAAAAAAAAATGTACATGTATATAAGCATGTACTCCAATCAGGTGTTGTACTTTACAGAACGTTTTTTACGCGATCGCCGAGCGCTTCTTTTTGGGGAAGAACAGTCCTAATCAGACAGCAAATACATACTACAGCATACAGACGTTTTTATTAATATAATTATATATAATTTATGTACTATTTAAGTATGCTTGAATATGCAAACTTTAAAGCCAATTCGATTTGTATTAGAAAATTAATCTACTAAGTAGTATTTTTTACCATGTGTTCGCTACTCGATCTTCAACTGTCCGATTACTTTTACAATGAACGTACATGTTCACAAAATATTTAAAACTCACATATTCTTTCAGAATAAAAAAAAATTAATTTCTAAATGAAGAAAATCAGCAATGAGTTTGCTTTTTAGTGAATCTGACCACCACTGAGATGAGGTTATACCAATAATGTGACTCTTATTATTTTACGGCCTGAATGCAAATAAAACATCAACTTGTTTAAAAATGGTTTGTTTTATCGTGTATTAAGCATGTAGCATTGTACTTTTTCAGCTGCCTTATCTCGAACGCTTTTTAAATATATTTCAACTTTTACTTACTACATCCTGCTTATCTCTCTCTCTCTCTCTCTCTCTCTCTCTCTCTCTCTCTCTCTCTCTAAACTCATAAAAAATTCTAATATTTTGTTAGCCAAATGAAGTATTACATTATCATAGATTACAGATACTTATGAGAATATCGCCTATATTTTGTTGAAATTGGTAGTGTGTCCCAAACAGACACAAGTGAATGTATTTACATATCAAATCGTACGACTGTAAAACGTATAATATTCATTGATGGCATTTTTCCCCTTTATTATACGAACTATGATTTAAATCAATGATTTGATGCATCGTTAATCAATATAATTGGAAATGAAAACAACAACGAATCAATGAGCATTGGAATGTGTGATAACGTATAAACACGAGAAACATGTGTCCTACAGTGAATCGGCTGTCAACTAGCGCGGCATCTCCTGGGCCCGTGTTATGAAAATGTACATTCAACGTGGTGGGTTTGAAATGTTTGCAGTTTGATAACTGAAATTTAGTTTCCAACAATAAAACTATTGCATGACATAGACAAGATCACAAAGACAATGACAGCCATACTATCCATTTTTTTTAATTAGGAGAGCAAAACAGCAATACTTCGTAGTTAATGGTGTAATCTTTTTTCATTTACTCTTTAATATCGTTATAATCTGAATTCTTTGTGTTTGCAGCTACATAAATAAACCCGTGTATGCATTACAGCAAGGCGCATATCTTGTGTATTGGATAACGGCAGACCGCTCGCTAGTCCAGCCGCGACCCATTTCCTCGGCCGCGGGCAAGGATCGGATACGTATAATTGTTTACATACATGAAGCTCGGAATACAGCTAGCAAGATTTTAAATGCGACTCAAATACATTTCATAGAAGCCATTCTTATACCCATAATATGTTTCACTAGAAAAGAATTAAACTGTTTAAACACTTTCCGAATGCAAGCTAGTACACTGTCTATGGTAGTAGGTAAAGGTATAATCTTTTTTATCTACTATTAAAATCATTTAAATCGGCAGTTTTGTGTTTGCAGCTACATAAAAAAAACTATGTGTGCATTACAGCGAGACGCAAATCTTGTGTATTAGATAACAGCAGACCGCTCGCTAGTTTATTCGTGACCTATTTCCTCGGCTGCGGCAAGGGATCGGATACGTAATTGTTCACATACACAGTTCGGAATACAGCTAGATTTTAAATGCGACTCAAATGCATTGCATAGAAACAGTTCTTTTATCCATAACGTGTTTCACTAGAAAATAACTAAAATGTTTAAACACTTTCCGTATGTAAAACGGTACCCTTTATGTCAGTTATACGCACAAATACCCCGTTTATTTGCCAAATAAAACACAAATTCATGGTAATAGGTCTGGCTTTTTACACTCATATTACGCAATACCCGAACAAAATATTATGTTACGACATTAATAAGATCATAATGAACAACTTTTGCAGCGACAGCCATATCAAAATCTTAACCGCTTTTGAGTTATAAAGTGAAAACTTTGAAGGGTTCTAGGTCCTTAATTTGTGGGGCCAGCCCCTTTTTCTAGGTGTCAAACAAAAGATCTTGTAAATATATATTTTTTTTTTCTTCTACATGTCTTAACAAAATATTTGTGAGAAAAAAGATAATCTAATAAAACCAGGCAAAATTACAACGCTTTTTTAATCTCATTTTTCGAGCCCTACCGAGCTTTAGCGCCTTTTGTGCCTGAAATTTATTAATGCCTTATTACATATCTACAATCTTTTGTCTATCATTCCTGAAATTTTGAACTTGATATCTTTTATAGTTTTTGATAACACTCTTGGACAAGCCGACACTCTGAAAATCAGGAAATCGTCAATATTTCAAAAACGGAAATGACGTCATCAACCAAAACAATTTCCGATCAAGTTTAAACTAATGTCAATAAGATCTGAAAATTTTATTAAAATCGATCAAACAGTTTCCGAGTAATCGCTGACACAAAATCGGTAAGAAAAAAAAAGGAGAAGAATGAGAAAAAAAAACCCGAAGAAAAACAATAAGGTCTTCCGTTGGAAACGGAAGACCTTAATAAAAAGAAACCGAAGAATAACAAGAGGGTCTTCCGTTGAAAACGGAAGACCCTAATAAAAAGAAACAATAGAATAACAATCTAATAAGAAATTTGAAAATTTTTCAGAATAATAGTAAGGTGTTCCGCTCCCAGCGGAAAACCTTAATAAGGTAAAAAATGTCCTGATTTAACCTTTGAATATGTATGTTTTAGATTGCACATGAAGATTTTGTTTAGCTTAGTTACGTTGATTTTCTTTTGTCTTTATGTCAAGAATGTAAGTGGAAATGATCTAAAAAAATTTAAATATATTGATCGATTAAAAAACCCAGAAGACTAGTAAGACAGATATGAATCGGACATTTCAGTTATATTTAAGTTTAGGTATTGCTAATGGAATAAACGTTACTACAATCTACTTGCTTAATAGGGCGTGATGGCTGTGACCTTAGGGCTTCATATCATAATATTGGAAAATTCACAAATTTTAAAGTTTAAAGATACAAAGATTTTTCTCTACTTAATCAAAGTTTATAGCTTAACAATTCATATCTGAAAGTTTTATGAAGATCTGATTGTTTATTTATTTACCACCTAGTACCATTAATTTGGTGTCAAGGTGAAAATCGTTACATGTATTTCCCCTCTATAACGTTACGAATTTTTAAAATTATCTGGAGAACATCTTAAAAATGCCAAATACAATGTCAATATAAGAACGTCATTGATGTGTGGATTTTAAAAATATATACAGGTGAGTTAAATAGAAAACCGTGCGAAAAATGATACTTGTGTTAGACTAAATGATATGACTTTGATGAATTTTTAAGTCGTAATTTCCGATAACGACTCAATTTGATTTCATTATCTATGTTGAAATGAGCAATCCGCCATCAGCGTTAACTTGAAAGTAATTACATTTTCAAGAGTATTTGTTTGAGATAAGACTACGAATCAAAATTGTAAGAAACATGTATGTCAAAACATTTAATGAAACAGGCAAATGACGCACCGTTAGGTCGCAAGCGGGGATTGCATAATTAAACTAAAAGAAAATGACATGAAAATTTCAAAATGTAAATTTTTTAATCGTACAAATTTTTAAGTCATAAGTACGTCAATTTTTTTTATTACTATATATGTCATTGAAAACCAACGTTTTTTTAAAAAAAAAATTTAAAAACTAACTCTTACAGATTTTTTTCTTTAGCTTTTTGGCATCATTTTAAAATATTTGTCCAATATCGGAGTTGTCACAAAACTTATCCAATGTATGTCAAAACAGTGCAAATTGAATCTACTTTAAGCAATATAGATTTCCTCAAAATATGACAACAAATAACAAAAGAAAGCCTTTTAAAAACTTGTCTTGTTTTCAATGAAATATATAGAGGAAAAAAGGACATACTTTTGGCGTGTTCTTTATTGATTTGATCACGCCCACCAAAATACTCAAAGAATTATTCCTGATTACTTAATTAAAAATATTTAAAAATTATACATACGATCTGCGCATGATTTTTCTACAACGTGCGCCTTTATCCTTGAAATGGTTGTAAACTTTTCAGTGATGTTTGTATAGTCATTGTGAGTGGAGACATTCCGCAGAAGCTGTTCTTTGATTCCAGTTGTTACACCAATACAGAAAATTGTGACGTTTTGGTCCTTCAGTAATTGAGCTTCGTTAGAAATAGAACTTTGTCCATCAGTTATCAAGATGACTATTTTGGCAGCATCAGAACGTGCTCCGCGGCTTGAGTTGAACGGGACAAGACGAGCATAGTCAAGCGCTTTTCCAATAGATGTTCCTCCTCCAGAATAGGTGATATTCATAACAGCAGACTGGATGTCGCTCAGAGAAAAATGTCTATTCAGACTAAAAACTTCTCTTGCCACATCATTAAATACAACAACGCTGAATTGGTTAGCAGTAGGACCTATTGTAAAATGTTCCATGAATTCACGGACAAAACGCTTCATTGTCTGAAAATGTGTTGAACCCACCGATCCTGATTCGTCTAAAAGAAAGACAAAGTCTCTTTTCGGAAAACAAATTCCTGGGGAAAAAAAGAAATAGTACTAACTTTTTAATTAAAGAAAAACGTATATGTTATATTACTTGGATAAGATTACAAAATCATACCTGAAAACCCAGAAATCCCAGCAAAAAACAAAATAAAAAGAAGATACATTCTGGCACCATTTCACAAGTGATATGAAGTCACATGCAGCAGTCGATGCGTATCCGTTTCAAACGGAAGACCTTATAGTGAATGTAAGGTTTCTTATTAAGGTCTTCCGTTTTCCAACGGAAGAACCTTCTGTTATTCTTCGGGAGCATTTTCGCACAGTTATATTTTTTCTTACAAATTTTTTGCATACAATTTCTTAAAAAACGGCTTGGCTGATTTTTACGAAACTTTCAGATCTGATAGCTACTCATCCGAACCTTATACCGTTTTTTTTTAAATTGATGACGTCATTTCCGGTTTTGAGATTTTGACGTTTTGGCGATTTTCAGAGGGTCGGTTTGTCCACGGATCTCCTCCTAAACCATTGAAGGTATTGAGTTGAAATTTTCAGGGATGATTGTCAGAATATTGTAAATGGGCCATTTGGCATCCGATTTTGTCTGTCGCATAAAGTGCCGAAGCTCGGCAGGGATCGAAAAATTAGATGAAAAAAGTGCCGTGATTTTTTGCAGTTTTCTGTCATTATCTTTTTACTCTGAATTATTTTCTTAAGACATGTAGAACAAAAAAAGTTTATACAGACAATTGCTTTCATTTGTCGTCAAGAAAAAGGGACTGGCCTTTAAAATGAAGGGTTCAGAGGGGTCTTAAGTCTTTCATTGATAGCTCTTTATGTAAGAATATTTTGTTATACATCAAAGTTCATTTTAAAGTTATAAGCCTATACATTAAAAATTATCGCAAATCTTACGTAATTCGGGATTTAATGGGGCTAGACGTTTAATTGCCCGCTCTATCATACCTCTAAATGGAGAAATAATTTGAAAAGCAATATTGAACCAAAAATGCCCAGAATTATTCTGCTCTTAACATTCCTTTCAATCTTCAATATACAACCCCAATAAGTACATGAACGGCTAGCCCCTTAAACGTTCTTCTCCAAATATCTCAAGAATTGATCATGAAAAGAAATTCTAAACACTTGTAAAACAAAATAAATTTCCAATTAAATAAGTAATCAATTCTCATCCAAAGAAAGGGGTTGACCCTTTAAATTAGGGGCCTAAAGGGCTCTAAACATTATTTTCACATAAAGAGATGTAAATCCCGATATCATTAAAATTTGATTTGTAATCGTTATCCGATTATGCTGAAACACTAGAGATAATTTAAGAAAAAACCCTTATATTGACCTTCATCTTTGACAATTGACGGCCTAAAATTCCTCATGTATTATCAATGGAGATCGTGTCAACGGCCTCAATCTTGTAACAATTTTTACAGTGTTTAGAATAATTCCGCTCTTTTAAATTTCAATCGACGTTTTAGCCATGGCCTGTAGAAAATACTTCTTACTCGCAAGTTATAATATGAAACGAAATGAAACGTTGAGGAACTCTTCCTTACACCATAATCCAACTGTCAGTCAACAATAAATTTAAAAGAATACTCTCCTACAAAAAAAATCAAGTCCAGACGGCAGTACATGCTCTAATCACCGTCCGTTATGTATAAATTCTGATTGTACAATCGTATGTGCGAGGGTTGCCCCCCCCCCCCCCCCAAAAAAAAAATCAAAAATCTCCGCCAGGTTGTACATGTAATTAATGAAATTATGACAATTGAAATAATTTTGTTTTACGGATTTCCATTTGCATTTAAAATTATTTCACATTTTCTATCTATTTCCCGTTTTCCCGGGCATCGCTAAATATTTTGATTAACATTTTCTACATGCATTAAAGTGTTCTGTGTGTCAATCGCAAACACGGGGATTGTGCATATGAATTGTTGACATCGTAATGAAGTTCGCTTTTAGCATACAAAATAAGCAGCTCACGCCGAGATTTACACGCAGCGTATCTATATTGCATGTAGTAGCACCCTTTTCAGCCCTTTATTTGCATAAATCATGTTCTCAAAACAAAACCCCTTTATGAGACCAATTTCTATTTATTCACACACGTTTTGGGTAAACACAGCAAGGTGTGTATGCGTCAGTGACAACGCATGATGCACATCCCTTTTCTCAATGATCACTCGTTAACCCAGGAAATGTACTTGATATTTATCATATTCTTTATTCTTCATGTAATGTTATATAAGACATCGTATATCTCAATTTTTAAGAAATTTGACGGGTCTTTAGTACGAAACTATCTCTTTCCATCTATAGTTTACTTTAGAAGCATGATTAAAAAATTATTAGAATTTAAAATTTTATAACGCACCGTGGCGTAGTCGTTAGGGTGTTCGACACCATAACAGTGGGTTCCGGGATCGATTACCACCGTGGACAGGTTTTTTCAAACAGAAAATAGGTTTAAGCGCTATTTCATTCATTTCATTTATCATAAGTGTATCAATGTGTAAGTTTATTGCTAATTACCATTTCTTTCTATATTATTTTTTTCTTTTCCCTTTTTATTATTTCTAATTATTTTGATTTACCAAATCTGTGGAAGCGAATTCTCAAAACGGCTTAGTCGACTTCAAAAACATTTTCACTGCTTGATATTGCTATAAATACATGTAACCTTTTTGTATTTTATTATAAAATGCCACTGTTTGTCTCGATAAATGTAAGATATAAAGGGAAATGTCGTCCAGGGACGAATATTAAAGGTTTAAAATTAGAAAGTTTCTAGACAAAAGTCACGGTTCAATAATTGAGATCTGATTTGAGTCTCAGTTGATTAATTAAGGTTTTCCGCTCTCAGAGGAAACCCTTACTATTATTCTGAAAATTTTTCAAATTTCTTCTTCTTTTTTTTCTGCTAGACGCCAACTTTGATCCCTAATATCTCGTTCGTTGGTTCACCGATTGTTTTGAAATTATCAAGACTGATAACATGCCGCGTGATGTTGTCGTTGCATATTTTAGTTGAGGAAAATCCCTACCCGGTTTTGAGTTATTCCCCTTTTAGTAAAATTTAACGACTTCTTTTGTCCAGGGGGTTTAGCTTTAACGATGACTGGCAGAGTCTCAAAAATGGGCTGCTTTGGAAGCTAATACAGTAAATTTGTGCGAGATATATTTTATTTATTATTTAAATGCAAATAAAAGGGGTGGTATAGATGTTGAAACAAAGGTAAGAAAAAAAATCAAAAAAATTCGCGTATTTTCCGTGTTAGTTTTCTACCTGATAAAAATTTGTTATAACATGTATTTTAAAAGTTCTTGGTCTTACCCAGACCTTTCATTCGGTATACCGAAAAAGGGGCTGGCCCTTATAATTAGGGAGTTAGAGGCGTCCAAAGTTTCTTGTCAATAACTTAAAAAGGAATAAACATTTCTAATGCATTATTGAAGCAAAGTTGTAAAGAAATTAATTTTGAATCCTTCTATAGTATTTTATGTTAATTTAATGTTTTCGTAATTTATAGTCAGTATTTGCAGAAACAATTGTTGTCAGTTCGGTCCAATTTTTGTGGGGGTGCGCACGTTTATGAGCTTATGAAAGGGCTTCATGTAATGCACTAACTGATACATGTAGCGTTTCCAACGGAAGACCCTCTTGTTATTCTATTGTTTCTTTTTATTAGGGTCTTCCGTTTCCAACGGAAGACCCTCTTGTTTTTCTTCGGTTTCTTTTTATTGTTTTCGTTCGGTTTCTTTTTCCCTATTCTTTTTTTTCTTACATATTTTGTGTACACGATTTCTCAGAAACTACTCGGTCGATTTACACGAAACTTTCAGATCTGATAGATATTGCTCTGAACCTTATTGGAAATTTTTTTAATGTAGACGTCACTTCCGGTTTTGAGATATTAGGAATTCAACGATTTTTAGAGGGTCGGCTTGTCCACGAAGGATCTCATAAACTAAAAAAGATATTGATTTCAGGAATGATAGTTAAAAGAATGTAGATATGCAATAGGGCAATTATAATTTTTAGCGCAAAAGGTGCCGAAGCTCGGTAGGGCTAAAAAATGAGATCTTAAAAGCGTTGTGATTTTGCATGGTTTTCTTCGATTATCTTTTTTCCTGGAAATATTTTGTTAAGACACGTAGAACAAAAAAGATTTATGTTTAAAATATCTTTCATTTGATATCAAGTTAGGGACTTAGAGTTCTTGAAAGTTATCGCTTCATAACTAAAAAGCCGTTAGGATTTCAATATGGCTGTTGCTGCAAAAGTTGTTCATTATGATCTTAATAATGTCGTAACAATAATATTTTGTTCGGGTATTGCGTAATATGAGTGTAAAAAGCTAGACTTGTTACCATGTGTTTGTGTTTTATTTCAATTGGCAAATAAACGGGATATAACGAACATAAAGGGTACCAGTTTACATTACGGAAATTGTTTGAACATTTTAGTTATTTGCTAGTAAAACGCATTATGGATAAAAGAACCTCTTCTATGCTATGCATTTGAGTCGCATTTAAAATCTAGCTCGATTCCGAGCTGTGTATGTGAACAATTACGTATCCGATCCCTTGCCCGCGGCCGAGAAAATAGGTCGCAGCTTGACTAGCGAGCGGTCTGCCGTTACCTAATACACAAGATTTGCGTCTTGCTGTAATGCACACATGGGTTTATTTATGTAGCTGCTAACTCAAAAATTCCGATTTTAACGACTTTAATAGTATATAAAAAAGATTATACCTTTACCTACTACCATCTTATATTCGAAAAGTGTTTAAACACTTTAATTCTTTTCAAGGGAAACACGTTATGGGAAAAAAAACTGCTTCTTTGCTATGCATTTGAGTTGCATTTAAAATCTAGCTCGATTCCGAGCTGCATGTATGTATACAATTATTTGCATCCGATCCCTTGCCCGCGGCCTAGGAAATAGGTCGCGGCTGGACTAGCGAGCGGTCAACCGTTATCCAATACACAAAATTTGCGCCTTGCTGTAATGCATCCATGGGTTTATTATACCCGCACTTTCTAAAGAAAGTTCGGGTATATTGTTGTTACCCTGTTCCGTCCGTCCGTCCGTCCGTCCGTCTGTCACGTTTTACTTTCTCAAACTGCTCTTACATCTTATAAACCAGCAAACTGAACTCTTGGAGTTTGATTTGGGGTATCATGTTGTTTTTAAAAGTTTCAAAAATTCTCTGTTAGTCCTGGGGGTCAAATAATTGGTAAAAAATGACGTTTTTTCACAAAAAACCTTCTTCCTCGAACTCCTCCTACATTTTCAAAAGTAGACAAATCATCTTTTGGAATATGTTTTAGGGTATCCTATAGATGCGCAATAAGGTTTCGGAATTTTCAATTTTGTCCTGGGGGTCATTTAATGGCTAAAAAATGACGTTTTTTTTACAAAAAAACTGGTTTAAAAAACGTCATTTTTTTTAAGCAGTAGCCAAATGATCTTCTAGAATATGATTGGGGGTGTCATATTGAGGCATGATCAGGTTCCAGAATTTTTTTTTTAATTAAGGGGATCAGTGGGCAACAAAAAATGACGTTTTTTGGCAAAAAAAATATGGTTCCCAGAACTCCTCTTACAACTTTTGGAGTAGCTACATCATCTCTTGGGATATAATTGGGGCTGTCCTATAGATGTGCAATAAGGTTTTAAAAATTTAAATTTCATCCTGGGAGTCAAATAGTAGCAGAAAATTGACGTTTATCACTAAAAAATCAAACATTGATCCAAGAGCTCCTCTTATGATTTAATGGATAGACAATCATATCTTGGGATATGATAGGGACTGTTCTATAGATGTGCAGTAAGGTTTTCAAAATTTAAATTTCATCCAGGGAGTCAAAATGTAGCAGAAAATTGACATTTATCACTTAAAAAAAAACATAGATCCTAGAACTCCTTTTATGATTAAATGGATAGACACATCATATCTTGGGATATGAAAGGAACTGTTCCATAGATGTGCATTACGGTTTTGAAAAATTAAATTTAACCCTGAGGCCCATTACCTACCGGTACATACCTTTTGATGCCCTTTAAGGATCAAGAATATATATGGTTAAGGGGTGGGGATCTCAACCATTTTTGAGATATTCGTGCACTTCCTGTTCAAGGGGGGTCATGACAACCCCCGGGGCCCATGACCTACATACCGTTTGATGCCCCTTGACACAAGGTACAAGAATATATATGGTTTAAGGGTGGGGATCTCAACTGTTTTGAAGATATTAAGGGACTTGCTGTTTGAGGGCGTCAGGACCACCCACAGGGCCCATGACCTACATAACATTTGATGCCCCTTGACATCAGAAACATGAATATATATGGTTTAGGGGTCATGATTTTAACAGTTTCTGAGATATATGGTAATTTCAAATTCCTGGGGGGTGGGGATGACCCCAGGGGTCAGATCTAATAAACCCTATATATTGCCAGTAACAGCCAATATATGATTATGAAAACCCTATATTATTATCTTTGTCTGTTTTCAAGTTATCATTTACAATAGAGTCTATGATTCTTTCTACAAGGTTCAATGTTAGACCCCACACCCTTTTGACACCCCCCTCCCCCCCCCCTCCCCCGAAAAGTGGTTGTCTAACCCAAAATGAGAAAAATCAAACCAGGGTGCACAACTAGATTTGCAGGCCTATCATATCCTAGAGTTTTGTACAATTATGTTCAGCCATCTCTGAGAAACAAGTTCAGAGCGGGAAAGAAGAAAAAGAAGATGAAGAATATAATACATGTATTAAGAACCGTACAAAAACAATAAGTCTCCAAACTTCATTCAGGAGACTTAATAATTAATAAAGATTAAATAGAGATAGGATCATCAAACATCAATAATTTAAAGATAATTGACAATTTCTGATTCTAAGGGGGTCAGGATGACCCCTTAGGGTCATGATTTACATGCCATAATGATCTGATGCGCCTGCATGACCTAAGGAGGAATAATATCTTTGGATTAAGGTGGGGATCTCAATGGTTTTTATGATATTTGATAATTTCAGGAAGAGCACTTGGGATCATGACCTACATACCATCTTAAATGCCTTGAGCAAAGAAACAATAATATAATATGTACATGATATATGATTCAATTTAAGAACCCAGATATAGATCAATCATCTGTTTTGTAATACTTCCTATGTATATATACATGTACATGTATTAGTTTGTGTTTTGTTCTATACTATTCATGTTCATGACTGTAGTATGGCTTAGTCTTATTTTAAATTACATTAAAAAATTGTCAAATATATGACTTGGAACCCCCACTCCCAAACAAACTCAAATATAAACTGTTCTCTCTCCCCCCCCCCCTTCCTTGTCGAATAATCTATTAAAATCAAAATATAATTTGGGTGTCTAAAAACTTTTATAAACTGGTAAAAAATGTTATTCTTAAAAACAATTACATTACACCTTGCATAATTGACAAATGATCTATTGAGATACGATCAGAGGTCATATTTCTACCTTGGGATCAATAAGTAGTATTCATTGACAAGTTAAAATTAATTAATAACAATAAATGATTCAAATTATAAATGTTTATACTCCACATTCATCCCCCCCCCCCCAAATCTAACCTGCTTATAAAGATTCAGTCTTCTTAATACATTCTTACATGTGTACAGTAGCAAATTTTAAATCATTTCTTGATTGCTTTTTCTCTCGTGATTCACATTAACATTTTGGAAATTGCTTAATTCAATTTTTAAGATTTATAAACAAAATGTTATATGCATCACTGCCATGTGTATTCACCTATTTGGGGCAATTGTAAAGTCTCCTAAACAAAGCAGTGACATCATTAGGCTAGGAATTACCCACATGGATCAAACACTACTGTATAACATGGTATGAATAAGATAAAATACATTATTATTTCTAGTTCTAAAATGTCAGGGTGTCTCCAAGGGGGCATAATCTTACAATACAATTTTACGCGCAATGACACAAAGAGCAAAAATAAATTAAACGGTTTAGGGATGAGGATCTCAGATCTCAGAAGTTAACAAAATATACAGTGTATCATATCATTTCCTATTTCATAAAGGCAGGGGGGGGGGGGGGGGGGGGGTTAAAGACAACACCTGGGGGTCATTAATGTACTTTACACCAGTTGATGCATCATAATGACTTTAGAAGATATTTTGTATTTTCCTGTTTCGTGGGGTCAGAACAGTCCCATAAGGTCATGACCTACATTGTATTTGATGCATTATAATACATTAAGAAAGAAATACTCCTTCCTTCCTATTATTACTCATATAAAAAATATAAGTGTCTACACTTACTTACATATGATATACACAAATTTAATAAGAAATTGTTTATACAGGGTCAATATGGGGTCAACTCAACAGTGCATGCAGTCTGACAAATGAAAAAAATAACTTTTGCAACTAAAATGACAGAAACTTTACAAATGCGATAGGATAGGTAACGATGATAAAAGATGATGATACAGTATGCTGTCAAAGGGAGATTACATTTAGAAAGTGAAAGTAGAACTTATATACATGTGTATCAGGAATCCCATGCTGGCATCTTATTATATTGTGCTACTGCTACTACATGTATTATGCTTACCTAAACTGGTCAACATCATAATGATAATCCAATTAAAACACAATAATGAATTCCTTTAGCTGATCTTAACTACCGTAATCCTTTTCTGCATACGGAAAACACAGACATGTATGTATGGGTGTTGCTAAAACGAGGAACGGAAAACGGAACGGAATGGAAAATATCATCACGTTTATCCCTTAAAAAGGGTATAGACTAGCCAGAAACGATTTACTTTGTATCTTTTATTTATATCTAATGAATGATTATCAACATGTTGCTATCTTATTAATATTCATATGAATGTCTATCAATTATAGCATTGTATTCATTCGGCCTTAGTTGAGTACGAAACGGAAAAATCAAATGTATACGAATTGTGAAACATTAACATGATTAAACGAGCAAATTAGCTATAACTTTTTACTTATTTCTCTTATATGGTATTGCTGGCATATTAGCGTAACGTACGCAGTTAGTGAAAGCGTTTTATGCGTGTTTTGAGTATTTTTATATTATTTTCAAATATGATGTACATGTATATACTTACATCAAAATTGAATTTTCGGTGTTCTAGACGATCTTTTATCATACAGACGATACAGTATCATTGAGATGGAAGAAAAAAACTGTAGGACTGACGACATTAAAAAATTAAAATACAGTAAACATTAAAATACCCGGTAATTTGTGAAACTAGTAATTTGTGAAACTAGTATTATTAGCAATGTAATTTTGTTTACGTTTGCATTACAAAGCATGCAGTTGTTTATTCCAGCAGCTATATACATATGATCCGAATAGAGAGCTCTAGACGTTGCCTGGTTTGATTTTCCGATTATATATTGGGACTATAGTCTGTCGATCCCAAAATATTCATGCAGCACATTTGGACGATTTATAATGGAAAATGTTGACATCTTTTCTCCATTTGGAAGTCACTCAGAAGACCTTGCACAATTTTTCAACACCATCATCCGGGTCTGTTAAAATGCAAAACCCCGTAGACTTCTTTATTTTTAGCCGTGTATTTATACCAGCTGATAAGCTAGAGAGGACGTTTTAAAGACAGAATAATGAGAATGTTTAATGCTTCTAAAAGAGAATCGCTTGAACCCTGAGGTATATATAAATATACAGCAAAAAGTGAATCGAGGATATTTTGGGACAGAATATAGTGGTCAATGCATGTACTGTTAATTTTGAGGAAATAAATATTCTTGAATAAATAATCTAATATTGCTAATCTTTCAAAAAAATTAAAAAGGTACATAAAGTATATCGTTTTAGCATACTTAACAAATCTATGAGGTAAATAACATTAGATAAGATTTTCCGTTTTCCTTCCGTTCCGTTTTCCGTTCCGCGTTTTAGCAACACCCATGTATGTATACACGTGAACCCATCTAATCGAAGAGCTGGGTAAAACTAGTACCCGCTAATGAGACATACAGACCTGTGTTGTGTATGTAACTTCAGACAAAGATCATTCATTTGTAACATGCATGTATTTTTATGACCTATTCTTCAAATCCACTTGCACTATTTTATTAGGTAAATAACAGCTTTAAGGTGGTGCAGGACACCTGCATATTGTGATGTACATGTATACTTCCTATTGAGATAAACAATAAAGTATGTTGACTATTGATTAAATATTTAACCCCCAAATAATGTTACCTAACATTGAAGCGCAATGGGTTAGAGCGTTTACATGTCTGTAAGAGCATTGGGGTCCAAGGTGTATTTTTGGTAATTTACGAATTTTCATGGGGAGGGGGGGTCTGGACCCCTCACTCCCACCCCTTCTCTAGATCTGTGCACAAGATGATGTTCATGTAGGCACACAGAAGCAAATCTAAAACCGGCAACCGCCACGGGGAGGGGGCATAATTTAATTTTTAATTTTGTTTGTAATAATTATATAGACCATTATACTTCCTATGACATAAAATGTTAAGATTATTGATCAACTGAAAATTCACTGCAAACAGTTCTACCCCAAATTGCACATAAAGTGCTGCTCATGTCACGATGTGTATTATCATATGGGCAGGGATCTCATCCTTCAGTTATGAAAATTATAATTTTTAAATGTATTACCGGAGTTTGCATGTAGCCTTCATTTTTAATTAAACTGGTATAAAACAGTGTTATTTTGGGGCAAACACATGGTGCGGGTGTTACTGTCTAATGACAGCATCTAGTTTATTTAGCTGCAAACAGAAAAATTCCAATTTTAAAGATTTTACCTACTTCCATAGACAGTGTACCAGCTTACATGCGGAAAGTATTTAAACAGTTTAATACTTTTCTAGTAAAACACATTATGAATAAAAGAACTGTTTCTATGCAATGCATTTGAGTCGCATTTAAAAATCTAGCTGGATTCTGAGCTGTGTATGTAAACAATTTTAAGTATCCGATCCCTTGCCTGCGGCCGAGGAAATAGGTCGCGGTTGGACTAGCGAGCGGCCTAGCTACCGTTATCCAATACACAAGATTTGCGCCTGGCTGTAATGCACACATGAGTTTATTTTTTTGCAAAAGATTATACCTTTACCTACGAATGAATGCTGTTTTGGTCTCGTAATTTAAAAAAAAAATAGTACGACTGTCATTGAAAAAAGGTGTTACATAATTGTTCTTTGTGATATTATCTTTTTCATAAAATAGTTCTTTCGTTTAACAGATTGTGAACATTTCAGCGTGGTTTATAACAAGAGGGTGAAACGACCACGAATTTTGACAGATTTGGATACAAAGAGTCTAAAAGAGATGGATACAAAACACAAGTGCGACTATATCTTGTAGGAGATAAAAAATAATATATAATTTATCTACGTTTGCCATAAATACAAAATTTTATCATAAGAATATTTGAACATTTAGATCCGCCGAATATTTCTATTTCCCTTCATTGTTAGATGCTGATTTGAAATAACGTTTCGAGGTATAATAAGTGGAGAAATTTTTATTCAGCTGCATGTTCCGATTGGCCATTACTTCTTTGTTAGATCATTCATTTGGTTGGCATGGAAAATTATTTGATACTCGTATTTACACGGAATTGATAGCCTTTTAACGTTAGAAATATTCAAAGTAAATAAATATAATTGGGCATACAAAACCCCCAAAAATACATCATGGGATAGTTTAGAACGGTTAACTGTTTGGTCTCATCCTTCGAATGACCGGGTTTATTCATCCTGCATGTTTTGCATCAATTATAAACAACGTAAACTTCAAAACTATATAATTAATGAACAAATGTACACTTTTTTTATCAGATAGTCATGCTGTATACTTTATTTGTTATTGTCAAAATTGTATTACAATCATACTAGCTTCGGCGTGAGGGGCAAGTTTAAACACGAGGCGATATAACGTGAAACCCTTTTATGTCGTTTATCTTGTAGTTAATGTGTACATTGTACGGTAAAACTTGTCTAATTCGGTGGATAAAAAAACTTGACCGGAATGGCCAACTTCATTTTAGAGATAGTTGTTGCAAAATAATTATAGTATTTAATGCAATAGGTCTTGATCGTGTATTGTTGCAAAATTTTCAATTCTTTTGAAATATATTAGATTCCATCGATCTTGTTTACGGTACCTATTTTCATTTTTTATTTTTTATTTTTTTTTTTGGGGGGGGGACAATAAATCCATAACGGAATACATACGATGGAAATCCTTTTTCAGTCAATTCATCGTAATTGATAATTTTTCAAACATCCGATTAACCTGAAAATTCTTAACCGGAAATTGTTTAAAAACATTAACAAGGTGGCTGAACTAACTAATGGCGAGAACTGTTATTATGCAGGAAACAATAGATAAATATTTATATAAATGAGAATTTTATATATAAAAAATTGAGAATTTTGACAGAATAATATGCAACTCTGTACGTGTACCCATACAACGGGGATAACAAACGATATCGGCAGTTCTACTCATGTGGTATCCTGAATCACGGCCCTAAATAAAATGGGGTTAACTATAATCTACCTATCTAATTTTGGCAAACAATGCATATTAAATTTATTTATAACAAGACTTAACGGTATAAACTGAAATGAGCTGCTAGTTTGGATCTATATTCACAGTTGTTTAAATCAATAGCTACGACAGAAAAAATTGTCGATAATTGAGCATTAATTATCTCGCAGAAGGCCGATCGATCGATAAGTGACCGGTGTCGTATAATTTAAGGTCCGCCCTGTAAAATTGTCCGGGGCGGACCATAAATGTTAACATTTAAGGTCCGCCTTTGCACTAAAAGGGTCCGGCCCGTATAAGAAAAGGTCCGCCTAACATAAAAGGTCCGGGTATATTTTTAATTTGTATTTTTTTCTCAATTACGAGTATTTTGTTACAAAATAAGTGGCATCATTTTGTAACTCTTTAAAAGGAGCACTTACCCGAGGTGAGTTGGTAAACATCCATCACACAGTGTAAATGAAAATACATTATTTTACATGTACATGTAGTTAGGACACACATAAACAGTTTAAAACTGGTGGGGTTTTTTTTGTTTCAACATTAATTTTGCCAGTCGATCTTATAAAAAACAGGAAATGAAACTGATTGGTGTCATTAATAAATAAAACAATGGCTTCGGTTAGGTGTTATATACACACACACCACCCTGCAGGTGTGAGGGGTTCACACCTTCGAATTCAGGTGTTTGACTTTTTGAAATGATCATGTAAAGAATGGATATTTTATACGTCCTATTTTTGCACATCTTTCTAAGACGATACGCGCTTAAAAACGTGACCCATTACAAAATTATAAGAAATTAAACACAGTCCTGTATGATTAGTAAAGAGCCACATTCCTTCGGATGTCTTAAAAGAATTTAAGGGTATTATGTTTCTTAAAAATAAAATATTTGTGTGTAAAGGTCAAATGTTGACACTCCGTCCGGTAAAATTTTATTTTAAATTCCTGCGTGCTACACTCACATATAGTATTAAACACTGTGCCGGATAATTATGCCAGTGCCAAGGTGGCATTTTTGCACCCGTGTAAGCTGCATATATCGAAAAATTCAAATATGCCATATGATAGACCATTGCTTAAAGAGTTAACAACCACCTTTGTTATCAGTGTATCTCACCTGTCAGGTAAGATATTTACCTTTCAAAAATAAATTCCTATAGGAAAATAATTTTCCCATAGGAAAATCAATATTCCTATAGGTAATTTGAAATTTCCTATCGGAATACAAGAACTTCCTAAAGGAATTTCAATTCCGATAGGATTTGATAGAATCCGATAAGAAAACTTAATATCCTATAGGAAAACTACATGTCTGAATCAAATTCCTAGAGGAATTATCATTCTCCTATAGGAAATATAATTCCTACAGGACTTTTAAAAAATCCTATAGGATTGTCAATGTTTCCTGTAGGTGAGTCAATTCTCCTATGGGAATTATCATTTTCCGATGGGATATTAATTTTTAAAGGTAAATATCTCACCTGTCAGGTGAAACACACTAAAAACAAAAGTGGTTATATACTCTCTAGACAATGGTCTATCATTTGGTATACATGGATTTTTCCGAAACTGCATCTTAAGCGGGTGCAAAAATGCTAGCTTGGCACTGGCATAATTATCCGGCACGGTGTTATTAGGTTTTTTTCTCACAAGTATCATATAAACATTATGAAATGCATCCCTCGCCCAAAAAAGAATAAAAAGGCCATTAGATGAAAATCAATACCGTCAGACAAATAGGACAAACCGACCGTAATATTTTAAGATTATTTCAACGAGACACATTGGATTTCAGGCCTTTGTCACATTTTTAAAAAGTCGTCGGATAAACTCAATTATAAATTTGTTTACTACAGCAACTTCTCTTTCTTAACATTACATTAAGTTTCCGGTCTTTTTAGTGACACAATACATGTATATATACATGTACCGGGTCTCATTCCTTTAATTGGAATATCTTACGATGAAAATCAATTATTTAAATACTATTATAAATAATGTGTAACTTTAATCTGAATAAATTAAAAAAAAACCTATGCTAAAGTCACTTTTATGTCCACTCCAACAGTAAGAAGATCAAGTGAAAAATATCACTACAAGAATCAAAATTAAAAAGTAGGGAGTGGGGGGCGGCCTTTCCCTGATGCTATGTGCCTAATGGTTAGGTCTAACTTTGCAAAAAATGTGGAGCCCCCCCCCCCCCCCCCGGAGCCCCCCCCCCCCGGTTCCGATGTCTATGCCATGTATGACTATGCAGTTCTTTTAACGAGGCGGACCTATTCTTGAACTATAATATTGGGTCCTACCTCTGAAATAAAAGATCATCGGGTCAACATACTGTGAATTTTTCCGCATATAGCATTTCAATGGGGCGGACTTTTTCTTGTACTATGATATTGTGTCCTACCCTCTGAATAAAAAGTAGTTATCGATAAACATCCATACATTATTAATATGTATTTACCTACTAGTACTTAATTCCTTGTTTAACTACATGTACTGACATGTTGATTTTTTTTTTCAACGAGCAGACCTTTTCTTTAGCGATATTTTATAAGATGATCGGGGTATATCAAACCAAGTATTAATATTAGTATCAATTATCTGCATCCAGCATTTCAACAGGCAGACCTTTTCTTGAGGCATAATATTGGGTCCTACCCATATATTGAAAGAACATCGGGGTCATTCAAAGCAAGTATCAAATTGAATAAGAATTTTAATTTTCTGCATTCGGTATTTCAACAGGCGGGCATTTTCTTGAACCACAGTATAAGGTCCTATCCCTAATATAAAAGATCATCAGGATAAATCAATACAAGCATCAATATGAATATTAATTATCTGCATTCAGTATTTCAATGGGGCGGACCTTTTCTCGAACTATACTATTGGGTTCAACCCACTGAAAAAAAGATCATCATTAAATGAAAGTTAATGCATGTGTCAACTTGATTAACTACATGCATTTCCTATTTAACAATGATACATGTACCATTGCTGCATCGAGACTGATCTTATCTTGGGATATGAAATGAGGCACTTTTCCAACATGGAAGTCAGAGAGAGAGAGAGAGAGAGAGAGAGAGAGAGAGAGAGAGAGAGAGAGAGAGAGAGAGAGAGAGAGAGATATATTAATCTATACCAATGAAAGACTGCTTCTCTTAGACACTATCCCTTTTGATAAGGACATCAATATTTTACTCCACGGAGATACATGTTTTTCTTTAAACCGCAAGGATATTGTTTTTTAAAGGCAGTTTCAAATATATTTCTGCATTAAAGCGCTTTGTAACATAGCAATTTCATCACAAATTATACACTTTGCACCTACATGTTGTTATTTTCTTCCTCAACGCAATTTTTGAAAGTATCAGTTCTGTCTTTAATTTTTAATAAATTTGCTTTCAGAGAAATCATAACTTGGACATATCAACAATTTGAATTTTGTAAACTTTATCGATGGAAACAGATTTACTTATCAAGTATTACTTGTAACCAAATCCTTGCTTAGTTACATGTATAATATATACTATATATTATATACGTATATACATTTAAAAGTATTGTACGTTTGATTAAAGGAAGTAGGAATAAGTCTTTGAGAATAATGAGGTGATCAAATACTGTGGGGAATAAACACGAGAGAGAGAGAGAGTGAGAGAGAGAGAGAGAGAGAGAGAGAGAGAGAGAGAATATTATTACAACATAATCACTTTCATTACTTTTTTAAACACTTTACCGGTAGTCAGTTAAAACATGCTTTTTAATTATAGGTACAAGTATTATCTAATTAATTTCATTTGTCTTTTCACGTCCTTACAACTACCACAGCTACTTATGTACACTATATTGTCAACGTATACCCTCTGTTACGGTAATCAACATATGCGACCTTTTATTATTTATCTTAAACTAGTGATAAATTTACCTAGATATCATGAATTATTAGTATATTATCATAACTTTCTGGTCTACTGAAAATTAAACAAAGCACAAGCTAAAAAGATAATCTTAGTTGCGAAGAACACTATACAACGGAGACATTTTTTTCTTTCTCAGCTCAGTGGTGTATTCTGATTAGTACAGGTGTGAATGCCTGCAGGGCTTCTTTTACCCGTGTTCACCTGTTGTGAAACCCTCTGCTAATACATTATACACACTGGGAGAGATTTAAAAACAAAGGGACTACATGGTGTGCAAATTATCGACGAATTAAATACTCCTGGTTTTCTTTTTTCAGATTCTTAAACAATTGGTCAAAATCTAACCCGCTATCAATATCTGATATTCCACAAAGTAATTTATTAAAATAATACGGTCATACATAAACCATACGCAAATGGCCGACTGGATTATGTAAACAAAGACATCTTTAAGATACAAGTACATTAGCAATAGAGAATAATTAATTCATTTAACTTTAATAAATGACTACGGGTAGGACCTTTTCTTATAGGGGAAAGCTTGACCTTAAATGTTAACATTAAGGGTCCGGCCGGACCATTTTACGGGGCGGACCTTAAATTATACGACACCGGACTACGGGGGATAACTCTCACTTATTATAAGCATCGCGGCCGGAATAGACAAGATCCGGATTGCACAACATTTTTTTAATAATACACAACATCCGGATTCTACAAGTTTCAACATATATATTATTTTTTCATTGAAATAAGGCTTAATTGACCAGGAAAACTACTGCAACGTATATCATTACACACAGACTTAGCATAACCATCGTTTAAAAGCGTACAAATATATTATCAAAAATCGGACCAAGCAGCTTTAACATTAAGATTTACGTGTGTAAGACACTCTATTTGTCATGTGCATGATCCTGGGCATGAATTATTTTCAATACTTGTTTATTTCTCCAAAGTGATCTCTAATTCCATTCACAACTGTTGTCATTTAAAATTACGTGGGGTAAAAAATTAAAATTTTGAGTCGATCTCTGTTAACTGTTATGTATCGAAGAAATCTATTGATTTTATCATGTGTTACGTAATGAGGTAATTAGATTTTCAGGGGTCAAACGTTGAAAATTTTGCTCACCAATATATCATTTGATATTTGACCTTTCATTTGATATCAAGAAAAGGGGGCTTGCCTCTCAAATTAAGGGACCAGAGGGCTCTAAAGTCTTTCATCTATCGCTCTTTACTGAGAGATATTTTGTGAAAGCAGAAATGTTATCTTAGTAATGTATCCAAGCAATGTAATGATTTTATCATGCGTTACGTAATCAGAGGTTTTCAGAGGTCAAATGTCCAAGATTTAAACACCAATATATCAGAAATGAAATATTTTTTGAAATGCATTATACATGTAGATGACAGGTTGCTCAAAATGATCTACTAAACAATATTCAACCTTCAAAATATCGTTAAACGGCCCCTATAAGGTGATAATGAATTGGTCCGTAAAACTTTCTTTCCTATATATCTCAGGAACAGTAACAAATTTGTAAACACGTGTTAAAAAAATATGTTTCAAATTAAAAGACATTTCATTTGATATCAAGTAAAAGGGACTGACCCCTCAAATTATGGATCAAGATGGGCCTAAAGTCTGTTATCTATATAGTCATTTACTGAGAGATGTTTTTAATAGGCTTTAAAAGCAAAATAAGGTATGTGGCAACGCACTTTGAAAAAATTACGCAGTTTGAATTTTTTTTTTATATAACCTAACAATTTAATGATCTTCTCATGCGTTACCTAATTAGGGGTTTTAGGGGCCACAGGTAAAAAGTTTAATCTTTTCTATCTCAATTGAAAGAATTGCAAGCATTTAAAAAAGCAACGTAAGAGAACTTATAAAGCATTACAGGAAAGCATTAGTACTCAACTACTATTTCCAGATCATATTTTGTTGTCAAAATTTAAGTCCATGACGTCAAATCCGTTCAAAAAATCGGACGGAAGACCTCCTCGTTGCTCGCAACGAGATCGTGTCTAGTTATTATTTTATTTTTTATTTTTTTTCTGACTCCTTCTCGGCTTTATATCTCAAAAAGTTTTCATCCGATTTCAATGAAATTTTCAGAGCTTTTGTAAAGTTACCGTGCCTCAAAGATGATAAAGTTTCAGCATTTACGTCACTTTCGTTCAAATTCGGCGGCCTTTTTTAAAATTAAAAAAAGTGATTTTGTCCGGAAGAAATCTCCCTTAACTTTATAGATATCGCTTTGAACTTTTTACTGATGATAGATGTATCAATTCTATAATGTACTGGGGGGTTTAAAATTTTCTTCATCAATTTTGCTCAAAACCGGAAGCAGTTCCAATTTTTAGAAATTTTCATTTTTTTCAACAAAATAAGACAATACTACAGTCTTATAGAACTTGCCATGGTGAATTCAAATCTGAAATCCGTTTGAAAATCAAACAATGCATTACAGAGATATCAAGGTTTAAAAATTGATTTTTCCGGAAATTTTGATTCCGCGTCCTTGGTTTAAAAAATAGCGTAATGTTCAAAGTAAAATTAATTCGTACCAAAAATGATTGTTAAGTCGTGCTTGAACACATTCGGATTTTTTTTTTGTCAAGTCGTTCTTGAAATCAGAAAGGTTTTTGTTAATTCGTACTGAAAATCATTCGGATTTTGTTAAGTTGTACCAGGAATAATTCGATTTTTTCATCTTTTTATTTTAGTTACTCTTGTTGTTGGTTTAAGAGCTCTGCTTCCGGCTTAATTCCGACATTAACGGAAGACCCACTCGTTGCTTTGCAACGAGCTTTGCTCTAGTTTAGATAAACCTCTTTGACTTTATTTTTGTTGTTTGTTTCATAACTGTGCCCCTGTCTATATTTAGATGCATTCCGAGACTCAGGTAACCGATCGATAGGAGAGTCGCTAGCTGTATTCAGGCCGTCGCCTAGACGACAGTGCATGTGCTTGTAGAGCTGGACGTACACACGATTAACGCCCCACTGTGTTACTGTAACAGAGACATTTTGAATTGTTTCAGTACTGGGAGATGTGTTAATAAAATGGTTCCAATGCATGGTGATTAATCTCAACTTTTCTACAATACGTATACACGGCCGTCATACAAAGCACAATGTGTATTACTGACATGACAAATGTACGCTGGCAATTTAAACGAACGCGGGATTGCTACCGATAGAACAATTCTTTTAAAGCAAAAAAAAAAATACTGATTTGCGATGGATATAATATAATTATCATCGTGGAGATGATTTTAAAAAGTGAACTTAATATTCGTATACGATAATATTTGAATCCAAAAGCCGCTAGTTTTAAGTTACGGTTATTAGGGATATTAATTATGACTTGCCCCGCGTTTCAGGTTTTTTACTTGCAAAACATCTACAAACGAAAATACCAAACAACCTTCAGCAGCAACTTATAAATTATTTATTCCGTACACAATTCTAAAGAGGTAATTAAATAAATTTTATAAATGCTTTATACTTGTATTCGCTATCTTCCGTGGAAAAAAGTGGCATGGAAAAAATGTTGTTCAATGTTCATCAAATACGCTGTAGCCTTAGCAATCGAAAATAATTAACAAACTGTATATTGATAGATTGACATATCAACAAACATTCAGACCCGCAATGTGTTTTCTTACAAGTTCTATAAAACGTAGACTCAATGACTGAATTCTTTACCGTTTTCCGTCTGGGTTATTTTGAATCACGTGTGTACGTTATGTGTAGCCATATAGATGAACACTTTAAGTGTTTAATTTTTAAAAGAAATTGTGTACATGCAGAGCAATGCAATGCTAGGACAATAAAATTCCAACAATGTATATGGTGAGGCCGGTCAGACTGATACTGGTTCTACTTGTTCTACAAATAGCGAATGTAAGACGAAGTATTTGGGTGTTATATTTTAAACAAATATAAGTATTGCTTTCTTAAAAGCTTGCATTACTCAACAAAGTATTTTATTGGAATCATTCTTAGTTACCTTAGCTGCATATATGTAATATGCACCGCTCGGTCTGTATCCCGGAAAAATTGACTACCATCCGAAATTTTTCATACAAGGTCTACAGACTTGCAGCTAACATTACCTTAAAAAATACATTTTAGAATTTGCCGCTGTTTATAAATTCATTAAAAAGACGCGCAGAATCAAGTGGTAATATGTCGTTTGATATTGGATTTATGACGTCTATTTATATTGTTTTCATTAAAATTATTTCATTATTTCAAGCTTGTGGGTGGAATGAAATCAGTTTCACATGTTATATGACATAAAGGTGTCCTCTCCCCACTTTTTCTCGAAGCAACTATTTTTATAAAATTTACATAAAAAATTGAATTATCATGGAGTTGCCCCCCCCCCTCCCCCATTTTGGTAGCATGTAAAATAAATGGTATGAAAATCATGAAATAATGAGTGAAATTTTGGAAAATTCAAAAAAAACATTTCTTTTTTGCTTGTCAAGATTTGTTGGATGAGTTTGCCCCCCCCCCCCCCACTTTCAAAAACGATACTACGTGTTTGGAAATAACTCGTTTCTTTATTCCCCTCTTTAATAAACAAAACAAACTAACAAACATAACCGATCCAGATAAATATAATTACATGTATAAAAAATAAACTTAAAAAACAAACTACACATTCATCCTTCACCCACAATATTGCCTTTTCGATATTTGTCATCGTTGTAGACCCGTGTAACAATCTGTTAAGTAGGTGCTTGCACTAAAAAGAACCCCATTGCTGATCTACATTTTCATTAACGCATACAAAAAAAAAATATTTTTCGATTTATTTTTGAATTTCTTTTGATGTAAAAAAAAAGAGAAGAAATTGGTTCTTAGTCTCTCTTCATGCCTGTTTGTTAGCGGTTAATCCAAGTTCATTTTGAATATCCTTTTGTAATTTAAAAAATGCGATGTAAATTTTTTTCATGCAATATTTCGGATAAAGCAATGAAGAGTTGTTTCTTGAAATTTTATTAGACCATAAAATTGTAAAATGCTAACATTGAAAATTGTGCCCGATTTCTTTCTTTTTTTTTTAGGGTAAAACTTTATTGATTTAAAAAATGATTTTTTGAGACAAACAAATTGACATAATCAACAAGAGTTTGACAATCTCTAACTGCAGGTCTGTAGCTTTTAGTCAGAAAAAGAATCGGATGGAAGACCTAGGACACAGATCGTCCATCCGAATTTCTTGAAAATTGCCATTATTTTCGTACGCGGACGCAATACTCACCGAGACTAAATGGTTTGTATCTTAAGTTTTAAGTTTTAACTGCTTTGAAAGGTAATATTGGTTTTCTGATAATTATGAACATGAATAATTAAATAAAAATGGTTAAAATTACAGTAAAATTACCGGCATCGGTCTTCTCCGTGCGCGGATCTAGAAGGGGTAGGGTTCCAGACCCCCCCCCCCCCCCCAGCGAAATTTCTTTCAATTACGTGTACATTATAAACTTACCAAATATGCCTTGGAGATCCCATGGCAAACTCAAATAACCGTCTGACTTTTCAACCCAAACCCCGGAAAAATTTCTGATCCGCGCATGTTCCCCCTCCTCGAAATACCAAATTATTCTTCAAAACCCCTTGTAAAATTTCCAGGATCTCCGCATATATACTAAGAAATTCATTGGCGCGTTCGATAAAAATGCGTGTAAAACGTTTGCCAATGGTCTTTTTACCTTCGTACCGGGCATATCCACAGTCCCACTCTGTGAATAAAATGCGGCGAATCAAACTAGAGACAACGTGTTAAGATCTGTATTTGCTTATAAACATGTAGTATCATCGTGCAAAATGCACGGTTCAATTATAATTTTTTTTTACTTGTAAAATTCAACATCTGTTTCGTAATTTTTTCTCACAGTTTATTTCTTACATAGTTACTTTTTTTATTTAGTGATTGACACTTTTCAGACTTTATATGTGATTTCAAAGAGACAGACTGTCATGTCTCAAGGACTGTTAATCTGTTAAAACAACATTGTGCAATTATCAGATTTTCATTTCTTGGACATCAAAGACTCATTGAGTTTATTTAATTATTTTATATCTGTGAACCTTTCACTCGGCTTACTTATATCATTACCTGTCAAATGCAATTTATACTCATTGTTAAGATTCTTATAAATAGTTATGTACAATTGTCAATGCGCAGTCTGGAATACGGCGGCCAGCCCCGGCCACGTCCGACTCTCCCAGAGTCTTGAGTCCGGAGGCCACTTCTGGCCATATCCGACTTGTTTGTAACATGTCTGTCTGTTAAATTGTTATAATGTTGCCATCTCGTCCAATAATGTGGTATCCTGCATCAATTGCCTGTTTATTTCTCTGGAACTGTATACTGGTGGACCTTCGGGAATACGGCAAACCTACCCTTCGTTTTAGCTTACGGCCCACAGCGCGCCCCAACCTTTTACCTTATACACTTTACGCCAACATTCCCTCACCCGGTTCGTACTGCACACGACCGATGCAGATCCAGACGAATTCTCTATCACCGTAAAAGCTACGCGGTCACAGAAATATAATACTTTGTTTCTCAGTGTTTACACATCTAATATTGTACTATGGTCAGCTATCAATTTTTTGTAATACGTCACAAGTATGACGCAGCTACGACGGAAAACCTAATCGTTGCTTGCAACGAGCTCGTCTCTAGTTTCTATTAACATTTCCATTTTGATTGCATTTTCTTGATATATATACGAATTACATTAAAAAATATCTTGTAGTTTTCTCTAACACTCTGAGACAATAACAAAAAAATTGATAAAAAGTTTCAAACATTTTGTAAACAGTTTTTTCCTCGTCAATTTTCTATACTTCTGAATTAGAAAATTTCGCCAATAAACTACAAAACGCATACACCAGAGAAATTGCTTATACCTTTGGTATTTTAACACGTGTGATATGTCCGGAATCTATAATCAAATTTTAATCTAAAGTTCTTAATAATAACTTTTCCAATATGTTATGGAAGCAATTATCTTCCTATAGCTAATAACGTTATTTACATATGCATGACAATTGTTTATTCCTTTGTTACGTAATTAAGAATTTTAAGGGGGAACACGACGTTGCAGTGTAAAATTATTTGTCAATGAATTTTGCGTTTTTCTTAAACACATCAACATTAAGATGTCATCTACAACATATATTATTTTCATGACTTCTTTCTTATTCTGCAAGGAGATATTTTGATAGGGATTGTCCCGGTTTTTTTCTGACATTTCGAATTTTGCTTGACAATTTCAACTTTCTGCAATAATTATTTCATATATGGAATTTATTTATGAATTATATTCATTTTTTTAAAGAATTATTCACATCAAGAGCTTCTTTACATACATGTAGCATTATATTGTTAAAATCAGCACTTTAAATTTGGGAGTTCTATTCTAAAATTGATTAAATTGTGATGGCACATGAAAAAAAAATCTTGATGAATTAAAGATAAAATCAGATATTATTCTTGGCATGTGCTTTTTAACTTCTAAATTTTCATGGCAAATGTTTAGCATTCAAGAGAGAGTCGTTAAAGTCGTGGACATGTGCCCAGGCGATCCGGGTTCAAGCACTGTGTGTCGATTTTGTTTTTATTTATTTTTTTCGTAGATTAACAATTTTGTCTTAAAAGTAAATGATTTTATTTTATTTACTCAAAAATCGGACGGAAGACCCACTCATTACTCGCAACGAGATCGTGTCTAGTTAAGGTCTTCCGTTTCCAACGGAAGACCTTATAGTGATTGTAGTGTTTTTTCTTTGTTTCTTTCTTCCTTTTTTTCCCCTTTTTTGTCGGTAGAATTTCTCGTGGCGTTTTTTTTTCATTTTTTAAAAATTTATTTCCGGTCGTCTGTTTCCTGTCCCGCGTCAAAAAACCTTGTTCCCTCGAGTTCTTAGAATCAGCAATTACTTGAACATGGAAACTTTGTGGGATGATAGACCTTTGTATGTAGATGTGTTTAAACTATTTTGTTTTGTTCGTCGTAACTTCCGGTCGTCATCGGAAGAACTTCAAAAATAATTATTATTACGCATCAAATTTCTTTTCCATAAAATAAATTTATAAATTTAAATCCATACATAAGTTAACTATGCGATATCAAATCAACAAAAAAATTGTACTTCCGTTGAGATATCTCAATTATCTCAGGTAGCTTTTTTAAAACACATTTTGTACCCGTGAGATCTCAAAAAACTATAAGCGATCAAGACACGAAAATTAAATGGAAGATAGACTTTTAATTAAAAATTTGTTTGACCGGTTTCATTCTGTCTTCCGTCACTTCCGGTCCACACCGGAAGAGTTCAAACAAATCAAGCTGTTTATCAGTTTAACTGTTTTCCTTCGATATTATTAGTTAGATAAATGAATAATAATGTACAAAATGCAAGTATACAAGAATTATTTAATACAATTTACATTGAGCACTTCCGTTTGACATGTCCGTTTTCTGTCCTGAGACAAAAAACCTTATTTCAACGAGATCTAAAAAACGATAACGACTTGAACCACCAAACTTTGTGGGGTGATAGACCTATGTTTGTCCATGTGTTAACACTATAATTTTGTTTAATCCGGCGTGACTACCGGTCGTCACAGGAAGTACATCCAATTTTGTCTTTTTAATATATTTTGGTTATTTAGCATGGAAGTAACATTTTAGCAATAAACATACTAAAGGTCATCTACACATGGTAAAAACCCCAAAAAAGTTGTACTTCCGGTGAGACATCTCAAAAATCTCAGGTAGCTTTCTTTTATAAAAACAAAGTACCAACAAGATCTCAGAAACTGTGAGAGATCAAGACACAAAATTTATATGGATAATGGACTTTTGATTGAACATGTCTTTTAAGGGTTTTATTTGGTCGTACGTCACTTCCGGTTCTCACTCGAAGCGTTTGAGCAGTTTTTTTTTAACTTTAGTTTTTTTTTTTTAAACATTTTACTCAATTTGATGAACAGTAACGTACCCTATGTTAATGTTAACAAGAGAAATGGATTTTTGTACAAATGAATGCATGAGGAACGGAAGACCTTTTTTGTTGCTAAAGCAACAAGAGTTTAGTTAAGGTCTTCCGTTTCCAACGGAAGACCTTATTGTTTTCGTTAGGTTTCTTTTGACCTATTATTAGGGTCTTCCGTTTTCAACGGAAGACCCTCTTGTTATTCTATTGTTTCTTTTTATTAAGGTCTTCCGTTTCCAACGGAAGACCTTATTGTTTTCGTTCGGTTTCTTTTTCCCTATTCTTCTTATTATTATTTTTCTTTTTTTTTCTTACAAATTTTGTGTACGCGATTTCTCGGAAACTGCTCGACCGATTTACACGAAACTTTCAGATTTGATAGATAGTGATCTGAACCTTATTGGAAATTTTTTTTACCGATGACGTCACTTCCGGTGTTGATTTATTCACAATTTAACGATTTTCAGAGGGTCGGCTTGTCCAGGGGTAAACTCCTAAACGGTTTAAGATATTGAGTTCAAAATTTCAGGGATTGTAGACAAGAGGTTGTAGATCTGACATGTGGTATATTTATTTTCCTGTGACCAAAAGCGCCGAAGCTCGCCCGAGCTCGAAAATTACGGTTAAAAAAGCGTCGTGATTTTTCGTGGTTTTCTTCCAATATCTCTTTCCTCGATAGTATTTTGTAATAACTTGTAGAACAAAAAAATTTTATAATGTCAAGAGCTTTCATTTGAAATTATAAAAAAGGGGCTGGCCCTTCAAATAAGGGGCTGAGGGGGCTCTAAAGTATTTTAATGATTACTTTTTACTGTGAAATATTTTGTGATACGTTATAGAAGCAATTATGTTCATTCTAACGTAATTCACCTATACATGGCAATTATTTACTCCTATGTTACGTAATTAGGGGTTTTAAGGGGCCAGAAGTCCAAAACTTTGATGCTGGATATCTCAAAATGGAAGAAAATTTTGATGAGCAATATTGAACAAAAGATGCTCAAAATATTGAGCTTAACAATGTACAACCATTTATTCTTTGTTATGCGGTCCTTAAAGGGAGTTACAGAGTCGGCCCCTAAAACGACCCTTTAAAGAGATCTCGAGAACGGTACAAAATTTGTAATTACTTGTTGAACAAAATGTGTTTGAATTGACAAGAGCTTTCATTTGAAATCAAGAAAAGGGGCTGGCCCTTCAAATAAGGGGCTGAGGGGGCTCTAAAGTCTTTTCATGATAACTTTTCACTGTGAAATATTTTGTGATACGCTATAGAAGCAATAATGTTCATTCTAACGTTATTCACCTATACATGACAATCATTTACTCCTATGGTATGTAATTAGGGATTTTAAGGGGCCAGAAATCCATCACTTTGATCCTCAATATCTCGAAATAGAGGAAAGTTCTGGAAAACAGTATTGAACAAAAGATGCTCAAAATAATGTGCTTAACAATGTACAACCATATATTGTTTGTTATATGGATCCTAAAATAAGTTTAAGGACCGGATATCAAAACGATTTTTCCCAGATATCTTAAAAACGGTAACCAATTTCTAAACACTTATTAGCGGTACACAAAAATACCTTTTAACTAAAATGAATGAAAAGGAGCTGATCCTTCAAATAAGGGACACCAAAGGGATAGATAGTCTTTCATCCATTACTCTTAGATCCCGCCTCCTTTTCCTGATACGTTTCGTTGACAAGAGTAAGGTCATTCCATATTCTAAAAATCGGACGGAAGACCTCCTCGTTGCTTGCAACGAGATCGTGTCTAGTTATTAGGGTCTTCCGTTTTCAACGGAAGACCCTCTTGTTTTTCTTCGGTTTCTTTTTATTATTATTTTTTTTCTTTTTCTTTTTTTTCTGACTCCTTTTCGACTTCATAACTCAAAAAGTATTCAACCTATTTAAAGGAAACTTTCAGGGATTATGTGCAATTATAATGCCTCAAAGATGTTAAAGTTTCCATAACAACGTCATTTCCGTTTTGACGTTACGTCATTTTTAAATTTTAAAAAAAGTCATTTTGTCCGCGACATTTATCAAAAATGCTTTAAGATAGAGTCTTGAAATTTTCTGTGGTTATGACATTGGCAATTTACATGTGCAATAAGGCTGGAAATAAAAATCCGTCACTTCCGGTCAAAACCGGAAGTGAAACAAATTTTTCGAAAAAATGAATTTTCTGATCAAATCAAAAATGAATATGTGTTTTATAGAGCTTATTAAGCTGAATCTAACACTGAAATCCGTTTTAAAATCGGACAATGCATTAAAGAGATATCGGGGTTAAAAAATTGATTTTTCCGGAAATTTTGTTTCCGCGTCCTTGGTTTAAAAAATAGTGTAATGTTCAAAGTAAAGTTAACTCTTACCAAAAATAATTGTTAAGTCGTACTTGAACACATTCGGATTTTTTTTTGTTAAGTCGTTCTTGAAATCAGGAAGGGTTTTGTTAAGTCGTACTTAAAAACATTCGGATTTTGTTAAGTCGTACCTGGAATATTTCGATTTTTTCATCTTTTTATTTTAGTTACTCTTGTTATTGGTTCAAGAGCTCTGCTTCTTACAGGAACTTCCAGCTTTACTTTCGACATTAACGGAAGACCCACTCGTTGCTTTGCAACGAGCTTTGCTCTAGTTATTATTATTCTTTTTCTTTTCTTCTGACTCCTTTTTTGCTTCATAACTCAAAAGGTTTTTAACCGATGTTGATGAAATTTTCAGAGGTTTTTGCAAGTTGGCGTCCCTCAAAAATGTTAAACTTTCAAAGAGAACGTCACTTCCGTTTTGACGTGACGTCATTTTGAAAAATTTTAAAAAGTCATTTTGTCCCGGACTTTTCTCAAAAACGCTTTAAGATAGAGGCTTGAAATTTTCAATGGTTATGATTTGGTCGATTCACCTCTGTAATAAGGCTGGAAATAAAAATCTGTCACTTCCGGTCGAAACCGGAAGTGAAACAAATTTTTCGAAAAAATGAATTTTCTGATCAAATCAAAAATGAATATGTGTTTTATAGAGCTTAATAAGCTGAATCTAACACAGAAAGCCGTTTGAAAATCGGACGATGCATTACAGAGATATCGGGGTTTAAAAATTGATTTTTCCGGAAATTTTGATTCCGCGTCCTTGGTTTAAAAAATAGCGTAATGTTCAAAGTTATATTAACTCGTACCAAAAATAATTGTTAAGTCGTACTTTAAAACATTCGGATTTTTTTGTTAAGTCGTTCTTGAAATCAGAAAGGTTTTTGATAAGTCGTACTTAAAATCATTCGTATTTTGTTAAGTCGTACCAGGAATAATTCGATTTTTTCATCTTTTTATTTTTGTTACTTTTGTTATTGGTATAAGAGCTCTGCTTTTAACAGGAACTTCCAGCTTTACTTCCGACATTAACGGAAGACCAACTCGTTGCTTTGCAACGAGCTTTGCTCTAGTTTTTCTTGTTTTTTTTCTGCACCAAATTTATCAAAACCATATATTTTAAAAACGACGGATTTTCACGAAATTTTCACACATAGAAGTGAGTACCTAAAGCTATGCATACGTATCTTTTTGAATATGAGGTCACTTCCGGTCGTCAACGTCGTTCAATTTACTTTTTTCAAAAATTCATTTTGTACAGCAAATATTTAAATAATGGTTGAAGATAGAAACTTCAAATTTTCAGCGAAGGATGCCCTTAGGTTAAATGATTAACGTCCGTCACTTCCGGTCGTCACCGGAAACAAAGACAAAAAATCGATTTTTCCAATTTTTTTTTTTTTGGAATTTTTTGTGCAGGGTTGATAGTGACTTGTAATTTGTTATAAAATCGAACAAGGCATTCTTGAGATATCTAACATCAACGTTATGAAGCGAGAGTCCGAATAGCTCAGTCGTTAGAGTCGTGGACATGTGCCCAGGCGACCCGTGCTCAAGCCCCGAGTGCCGAAATTTTTTTTTACCGATTTTTTTGACATTTTCAGATCTCACTAACGATGTTCTGAACCTAAACGGAATATTTTTTTTGGTTGATCCCATCATTTCCGTTTTTGAGATATTGACATTTTAGAGAATTTGAGGGTGTTGGTTTGTCCAAGAGTGTTCTCACGAACTACTTACGATATCGATTTCAAAAGTTCAAGGATGATAAACAAAAGATTGTTAATTTGTACAAAAGCATTCATATTTGCCTAGCACAAGAATTACCAGAGCTCGGTAAGGATCGAAAATTGAGATAAAAAAGCGTTGTAATTTTCCATGCTTTTGTTGAGTCATATAAAGACGAAAGATTTGAATTTACAATTTCTTTTGTTTGACTTCAAGAAAAAGGGACTGGCCCCTGAAATTAGGGATCCAGAGCACTTGAAAGTTTTTACTTTATAACTCGAAAAGGGTTTATTTTTCGATATGGCTGTCGCTGGAAAAGTTGTTCATTTTGATCTTTTGAATGTCGTTACATTAATATTTTGTGCGGGTATTGCGCAATATGAGCGTAAAAAGCGAGACATATTACAATATATCTGTTTTCATTTGGCAACTAAACGAGATCTCTATGCGTATAACTGACATAAAGCTACCGTAGACAGTGCACAAACTTACCATGTACATATATGGAAAATGTATAAACATTCTCTTTCTCTTCTATAGTGAAACAAATAATGGATAAAAGAACTGCAGCTATGCAATGCATTAGAGTCGCATATAAAATTTAACTGGATTCCGAGCTTTGTATTTGACCAATTATGTATCCGATTCCTTGCCCGCGGCCGAAGAAATAGGTTGCAACTGGACTAGCGAGCGGGCTGCTGTTATCCAATACACAAGATTTGCGTCTTGCTGTAATGCACACATTGGTTAATTTATTTAGCTGCAAGCACAAAGAATTCCGATTTTAACAAATCTTAACAAATTTTATGCTGTTTTAGTCTCGTATTTTAAGAAGGATAGTTAGTATGAATGTTTATGAAATAAGGTGTTCATTGTGATCATGTCTATGTCAGAAAATAATTAATTGTTGGGAAACTTAATTAAATATTTAAAACCTATCACGTTTGGTGTACAACATCACTCGCACAAGGCCGAGGAGATACCGCGCTAGTGGACAAGCGATTCGCTGTGGTCTAAGACACAGGCTTCTCGTCTTTCTACGTTATCACACATTTAAATATTCATTTATTCAATGTTTTCAATTATATCGGTTAAAGGTACATCAAACCTTTAATTTAGCATTGATTTAAATCAAAGTGCGTAGCAAAATAGATAAAAATGTCATCAATGAATGTAATACAACGTTTTACACCCGTACGAGGTGAAAGATAAATACATCTGTACATTTCTTTCATTTTCCTGCTGAGAATTTAATGCATTACACACACCACCTCTGGGCGATATTCACAACATGATTATACCAACACACACATCTTATGTATCTGTAATCTGTTATAATTAATCTAGGTTTAACAAATATTGTAAGTCTTTTTTGAGTTATGAGAGAGAGGGGGAGCATGAACCAAGCAAGGTGTAGTAAGTAAATCGAGTTGAAAAAATATTTAACAAGAGGCCCACGGGCCACATCGCTCACCTGAGAAACAATAGGTATGATAAAATCAGCTTAATGGAGTCATAATACAAACTATCTGGACAATGTACAATAATACATAATACATACTTTGTATCTACACTACCTGAGGATCCTTTCACACAAGTTTCAGCTTTCCTGGCTGATTAGTTTCTGAGAAGAAGATTTTTAAAGATTTACTCTATATATTCATATGTAAAACTTCGACCCCCCATTGTGGCCCTACCCTACCCCCATGGGTTATTATTTTCACAACTTGAATTTACACTACCTGATGATGCTTTCACACAAGTTTTAGCCTTGCCAGCTGATTAGTTTCTGAGAGGAAGATTTTTAAAGATTTACTCTATATATTCCTATGTTAAAATTTGACCCCCAATTGTGGCCCCACCCTACCCCCGAGGGCCATGATTTTCACAACTTTAAATCTACAATACCTGAGAATGCTTCCACACAAGTGTCAGCTTTCCTGGCTGATTAGTTTCTGAGAAGAAGATTTTTAAAGATTTACTCTATATATTCCTATGTAATACTTTGATCCCCCATTGTGGCCTCACCCTACCCCTGGGGGCCATGATTTTCACAACTATGAATTAACACTACCAGATACTGCTTTCACGCAAGTTTCAGCTTTCCTGGCTGATTAGTTTCTTAGAAGAAGATTTTTAAAGATTTATTCTATATATTCATATGTAAAACTTCGACCCCCCATTGTGGCCCCACCCTACCCCCGGGGGTCATGATTTTTATAATTTTGAATCTACACTACCTGAGGATGCTTCCACACAAGTTTCAGCTTTGCTGGCTGATTAGTTTCTGAGAAGAAGATTTTTAAAGATTTACTCTATATATTCCTATGTTAAACATCGACACCCCATTGTGGCCCATACCTATCCCCGGGGGTCATTATTTTCACAACTTTGAATCTACATTACCTGAGGATGCTTCAATACAAGTTTCAGCTTTCCTAGCTGATTAGTTTCTGAGAAGAAGATTTTTAAAGATTTACTCTATATATTCCTATGTAAAACTTCGATCCCCCATTGTGGCCCCACCCTATCCCCGGGGGTCATTATTTTTACAACTTTGAATCTACATTACCTGAGGATGCTTCAATACAAGTTTCAGCTTTCCTAGCTGATTAGTTTCTGAGATGAAGATTTTTAAAGATTTACTCTATATATTCATATTTTAATGTCGCCCCCCCATTGTGGCCCCACCCTACCCCTGGGGGTAATTATTTTCACAATTTGTTATCTACACTACCTGAGGATGCTTCCACACAAGTGTCAGCTTTCCTGGTCTTATGGTTCATGAGAAGGAGATTTTTGAAAATTTCTCGAAAATTTTCATAAATTCCTAATTATCTCCGTTTGCAAAAGGGTGTGGTCCTTAATTTTGACAACTTTGAATCCCCTAAGGATGCTTTGTGCCAAGTTTTGTTGAAATTGGCCCAGTGGTTCTTGAGAAGATGTTGAAAATGTGAAAAGTTTACAGATAGACGGACAGACGGACAGACGGACAGACAGACGGGCGACAGAGAAAATGTGATCAGAATAGCTCACTTGAGCTTTCAGCTCAGGTGAGCTAAAAAGCGTTCAAGATATGGCAGTTTAAGTATTACAATGTTATATGCTTGCGGTAGGTGCAGGCACGATAACACTAACCGATGCATGCTAGCACGGAAGGAATGGAAGGAATCAGCAATTATTTTGAATTCTTTAACATACCCATGAATTTTTGAACAAGTTTTATTTACATTCAGGCCGTAAAAAATAACACTGACACTTCCTATACTTTAACATGCATACTCATTGCTGATTTCATTCTTTCATTCTACTAATTTACATTTATTTTTGTTATTGAATATAAAAGAATATTTGAGTTAAAAAAATAAGTTTATTTACAGTCGGTGAGCTTGGTGAGTTTTGTTTAGATCTGGACCGTAGAAGAGCGAGTAGAGGACACATGGTTAAAAATTCTACGTAGTAGATTCCGGAGATTTTCAAATCGAATGGACTTCTGCATATGCGTTGCATGTACACTCGAATAGTTGATGCATATTTTGATAAAACGTCTGTATGCTGTAATATGTATTTGGTGTCTGGTCAGGAACCCTTCTTCCCCAAAAGAAGCGCACAGCGATCGTGTAAAGAATGTTCTTATTTTTTTCCAACTAATTTTTTGTACGCGATTTCTCTGAAACTAATCGACCGATTTATATGAAACCTTTAGATCTGATAGAAAATGATTTGAACGTTATTGATTTGGATTTTAAGGGACCAGAAGTCCGAAACTTTGATCCTCAATATCTCAAAATGGAGGAAAATTCTGAAAAGCAATATTGCACAAAATATGTTCAAAATATTTAGCTTAACAATATGCAACCATAACTTCTTTGTTATGCGGTCACTAGTTACAGTTACAGTGCGGTCAAAGGCGTTACAGGGTCGACCCTATCCTCTCCAGATATCTCGAGAACGGTACAAAATTTGTAAACATTTGTTTTGTGTTTAGATAGACCTATAGTTGTAGATGTGTTTAAACTATTTTGTTTTGTTCGTTGTAACGTCCTGTTGTCACTGGAAGCTCTTCAAAAAATGATGTTTTTACGCATTTGATATATCTAACAGAGAATTGAAATATAAGAATAAATGCTTACACATGTCATCTATCCGATGTTAACTAAACATAAAAATTCTACTTCCGGTGAGATATCTCAAATATCTCAGGTAGCCTTTTTTAAAACAAATGTTTAAAACACGAGATCTCAGAAACTGTAACTGCAAGTAAGACACAAAACTTACATGGATGATAGATATTTGATTAAAGATGTGTTAAAACAATTTCATTTTGTCGACCGTCACTTCCGGTCCTTACCGGAAGAGTTCAAACAAATCAAGTTGTTTGAAAAGTTAACTGTTTCTCGTTGACAACTTTCGATAAATTGATAGACTATTAAGTCCTGTTGTCTTATGTTTAAAGAAATACCAACTTTTATTTACATTTAGCACTTTCGTATGTCCGTTTCCTGTCCCGAGACAAAAAAACCTTGAGTTCTTGATTTCTCAAAAACGATACTGACTTGAACAATCAAACTTTGAAGGATGATAGACCTATGTATAAAGATGTGTTTACATTATTTTGTTTTGTTTGGCGCAACTGATGGTCGTCACCGGAAGAACTTCAAATTTTTTTTTCTTATTTATTTTAAATTGAATGAATATATCAGTATAAAATCTTGTATGTGTCATCTATACAATGTTAAGTAAGCAAAAAATTCCTACTTCCGGTGAGATATCTCAAATAGCGTTCCTTTTTATAAATTTGATACCCACGAGTTTTTAGTCACTGTAAGTTATTGAGACACGAAACTTTCATGAACGATAGATATTTGATTGAAGATGTGTTTAACGGGTTTTATTTTGTTAAACAAACCATGATTTTAACACGTTTAACTGACTTTCTTATGTGTTTCATCTAACATGATAAACAGTGATGTACACTAGGCAAATGTTCGATAAACACCAGCTATTGTTTTTATTAATCACTTCCGTTCGTCCGTTTCCGGTCCAGAGAGAAAAAATATTTTTTCAACGAGATCTCAGATTTGGCAGAGACGTGAACAACAAAACTTTGAGGAAGGATTGACTTATTATTGTACAAATGTTTAACTTGCTTGTTTGGTTCCGCGCTACATCCGGTCGTCTCAGAAATTACTTCAAAAATTGATCTCTTTTTCATTCTCGTTGTTTGACATGAAAGTAACGTATTGGATGTTACATTCACAATAATCATCATATCCATTATTTTTTCTATGTGAGAGAAGCAATGTCTTGCAATTCAACCGATACATATGTATCAAAACGGAAGGCCTTTCTGTTGCTTTTGCAACAAGAGTCTAGTCATTCTTATGTTTAAATGTATTGGGATATTATTTCAGAATTGTCAAATCGAAGGAGACCTAAGTGGATTTGAATTAGTTTATTTGCAAATTATATTCTTTGATGTGTTGACCATAATCTACGATTGTATTTATTTTACGAAACATAGAATAGATCGACAATGTTTCAATAATTTGATAAACATAAATGATATTGAACTTAACAATTGTTTGACAATACAACACATTCATTATTTTTACTTGCCGTCAGAACGTTTTTCACAGCTTAAATGAAGGCAGCTAGTAAAATAAAGAGACGAATGTGTAGAGTGTACTGTTACTACAATAATCGGGTATGGTAATGCTTTAAAATTGCACCAAGATATTTTCCAGCGTTTTATCTGGGTTTTCTTCAAAACTAAATCTTCTTAATGGAAACAGAGTGAGATTTCCATTTAATAAAGTTGGTTCTGAGTATCACGTGTCATTCAAGCCTATTCAAATACATAAAAATATCATGGTGGAAAAACTGAAGAAATTACATCATAATTGACTTCAAAATATTTAACGATTTTGAGATTTAAAGTAAATTGTAACACCAGCTTACATTAAACTAAGGGTTCATTTGATGCTGTACCTGTAACCGTTGATTGTGACATTTGTGCCAGTTAAAATAGAAGGATTATTGTCTTTTAATAGTTGACAAGTCATTATGATTGGGTGAATTGGTTGGTGCGAGTAAAGTTAATAATTTAAAATTTTAATTCTGAAATTTTTTTTGATATTGTCTTTAATGTAAAATTAACTATACGAAATGAAACATTTTCATAAAAAAAGGTAAAAAAAAAAAATCTTTAAAAAAAATAGGTTCTTTCATTCGTAATGTCGGTGTCCCAAAGGCGTGGAAAGCTACATGTAATTACTATCGACAAAAACACTTTTGATCAGCCTCTGAATCTCAAGATGTTGACTTTATAATTAAGATAAGTAATATACGAGTACATATGTGGTGTTTAACATGTAATTTGTTTGAACTTTTTTTTCTTTTGTCATATCAAATTCCGACAATGGAAAACCTTTTTTTAAGCTTTAGAAAATGATATGAATGATAAGAACGCAAATCACAAAGCGTTACTTTTTAAATAATAAATTATATACCAATGCATTTGAAACAACTTAAACCTTTGTAAGCTAATGAAATTGTCAGTTTAGTTGAATGCTAATAGAAATGTTTGCAAAACGTTAAGAAAAGATATAAAAGCGATGTTTTACAGTGCAAAATACAATTAAAGGTCAAGGTTAAAAGAAAATATTGATTTTCTTTCTCAACTGAATGTCAACATAGAGGAATTCATTATTTCAACAACAATAGGATCGAAATGAAAGAGAAAAAGGCAATTGTCGCTTAAAAGGACAACTTTGAAAAGGGTCTTTATTTCACCAAGCCCAAAAAACGTTTATATTGTGAATATAAAACATTCCAACCTTTCTCTCCCATGTCAATTATAAAGATGTATGTAAAAGAAGTGCAAGTGTTATTTTAGTGTTGAAATTATAGGGTGTTAACTTTCAAAGTTTTTTACCTTCAATGGTGATCTATGACTTAATACTCCGTCTGACAAGTGTTACTTCAAATCTAATGGAATTATGTGACAATTGTTTTTGTATTCTTTATTGACGACAAACACAATGATAATATATTTTTGTAAGTAAATGACTTATCTTAAAGTGTTTATGTGTACTTTAGTAGAAAATGTTTATTCATGATTTCATGATAAAGAAATAAGTATCAAAATCACTAATAATATGCATCTACACACATTGTATATATTGTATAAATGTTTTTATTAAAATTTGAATTTCGTGATATTTCTAATAAAAACAAATTTTATCTGAATAATAGAAATAACCAACACAAAGAATATTTTTGATGTTCATACAAAATTGATAAATACATGTATGTCACAGCTTTCACAATCATAGAAACAGTTGTCGATGTTGTTGATTACATTTTGAATGTCATTTTCTTTACACCTAAGTCTCGTTGCGGGAAATCAATATATGGCCCGATCTTGGAACCTTTTCCATCAAATCGAGATCTAAAACAATATATTATATAGTATTAACAAAATATTGATAAAAATCTACTACAAATTCATGTACATGACGAAAGACATTTTTAGATGTTCCATCTTTGAAATGGATGAAAAAAGCTCTCTCTTTTAATGACACTACGTCTTCCTCAGCGATAAAGTAATTGTAACAAATTAAAATATGAAAAGAAGAACAGGTCGTATGCTTTAATGAGTACAGTAAGTTTAATAATTTAATGTTTTTCGGTATGTAAGAAAAAGTTCTTTATAACATCTTACCTCCTAGATTTATATTTCTGAACCGCGTAACTTGACAGAGCCCCTGCACCTAAAGCACCTGCTGACAGCACGGCAGTCAGGGCCACTTTCCATGTGCTCATCGTACACGGGTTTTCAATGGAAGATGAATTACAATCATCAAAGGTCCCACATGAGTCGCAAGGATTTTTCAATGTGCTGAATAAAACGCTAGAGCTATCTACAAATTCACCAAAGGGATAAAAATTCAATCGAAAACATCAAATAGCAAAATTATCTACATTATGTTGCAAAAGTTGGACCTACCAGTAATTGTTAAAAAGACGTATGCCCGTCGTGTACCAAACAAATTTGAAGCTGCACAGGTGTAATTGCCTTGGTCAGTGGTTCTGAGATCGGAAATTAACAATGACGGGCTTGATAGATTTCCTCCTTGAAATCTCTCTTCTGATTGAGGGTCAACTTTAGAACCATCAATTTTCCACGTAACAGATGTAACCTCTGAATAAGTAGAAGTGACGTTGCAGATCAACGTGACGTTACCACCCATTTCTCCTGTTGCTGATGAAACTGTTGTCACTTCAAACACAGCTAGAAAAATGATTTTATATAAAGAAAAGACAGAGACCAATCTTTGTTATATGTTAAAATCCTAAAGCTGCTTAGCGTCTTGTGTATTCCCCTGTTCGAGATTTTCATTTATAGTATTTTAATTTCTTAAAAAATAAAATCAAAATCAAAATACGCATATAACACTTTTATGACTATTTTGTTTTATATATATTTATAAATCTTTCTTAAAAGGTTTCGCTTGCTAATGGACATGATTTCTATATTTAAATGCAAAAATGTTACACTGTGGTTACATGATTTAATCAACAAGCTGTATAATAAATCATTAAACTTACACTTCCCTGAAAAACCAAAATATTTTAAATTAATGGTATAAAACAAACAACCGGCTGCATTTGAGTCATATATAGAACAAAAATTTAATGTTTGTTGTAATTAATTATGGAATTTATCAAAACAAAATACACAATACCACAGCCTTTGTAAGAAATTCGTTTACAACTTCAACTGATAAAAAACAAGGGGTTTCACACATACAAAACGTTAAATTATTTACAACAGTGTATACTTTTTTAAGTTTAAATATTCGTTTCAACCCTTTTTCCCTTGGTGGGTTTGTGGGTCTTTGACTAGATATTATACGGACAAACACAACCTTACCTTATTACGGCGGACATCTAATAAAATAGATAAACGTTTTTATTGATTCTTACCTGAACTCATAGTAATAAGCTGAACGGTCACATTGTTTGAACTGTACAGATTTGTGACAAAACAAGTGTAACTGCCAAGATCAGTTGACTGAAGGTTGATAATAAGCAAAGAAGGTGCTGTTATATTTCCTCCTTGGTATCGCCCTCCTGACTGTGTGTCGATTCTGGCGCCATTAAATTCCCATGTTACTGATGCAACAGGAGGATATGTAGAGCTGACGTTGCACATTAATATAACGTCATGTCCCAGATAAGCGGGTACAGGGGATTCAGTGGATATATCAACTGAAGCTGAACGTTTAAAACAGTGGTATTTTCAATAACTTGACGATTAGTAGCAAGAGAATTGTTTTAGCTAAAAAAAAACCAAAGGTGGAAAGAAGAAAAAACTGTCATTCTGCAAAACGGAAAGAATTGTAAGAACTTATAAAAGCTTATTTCGAAGTCCTCGTACATATATTACTAGAATTACTTGATCTTCAAGTAGATTCTCTGATAAAAGATATAAAAACTCAAAGAAAATTTACATCATACATATTTATCTACGAAAAAACAAATATATATTACATTTAGGTATGTCGATAAACGCCATGGTTGGACTGTGGGCCGTGCCAACAGAATTCTGGGCTGAACATCTGTAACTTCCGATATCACTGACAGCAAAACTGTAAATAGTCAAGGACGGGGATGACACGGTACCTCCGCTGTATTTAGTTGAATCTGAGGTGTCAACGACGGAAGTGACGCCGTCGTATTGGTGCTCCCAGAACACTCTAGAGATTGCGTATGACCCTGTTACGGTACAGCTGATGTATTTACTACCGCCTAAATATGCTGTACTTCCAGAGCCCGTGCTAACTGATGGTAGTCCTGAAATGTAAATCAAAGACAGTATGTGTATTATTCTCATAATAATATCTAAACCATAATAGAATTAAGGCAAACATTAATCGGCCGAGAGGTGGCGGTTAACACTTAGATAGCGAGTTCTTCTTACATGTAGGCTTAACACGTAGATGTTTGATCCACCTATACATTTTTCACGAAAAATAAAGGATAAGTTCACTGTGACGTCCTCTTTGTACTTTCGTTTGCTTTGTTTATATTTCTCAATAGAATACGAAGATATTGAAGCCTGTCATAGCTTTATTGATTCTCACAAAAGCATTTGCGATACCAAAAAAAGTAAAACAAAAACCCTCAAGAACGGTACGGTACATTCTGAGTGAGCCAAATTTTAGTTTGCGACGAATCTTTAGATATAGCACATTTTTTTCCCTCACGCACTGGTTTCTTATGCTCGCTTTTCTCGCTTCAAGGTAAGAATGACAACAAATGAATTTTTATCACCATGCAGAACATGGTTATTCTACATATTTTTTGTATGTAAACATTTTCAGAGCTGCAGCAATTAATACGTAATAATACAAATAGACTCAGAGATTAAATTCAGAGTTTTTAACGTCCCAATAGCTGAATGTTGTTAAATAGCAATCTCACAATTCACGTAATTTTGGTTGTTACAGTGGTTCGTCAATTAATTTGAAACAACACTGAGTATTAAATATGGATGTTGTCATATTTATCACATTTGCAGACGATGCAAGAAAATTTGAAAATTTTTACTATTATTTTTATCATTGTAAATATTTTTATTTTAGAGATTTTTGAGTCTCAGAACTGCAACAGTATGTGCAAACAAATTTCACAAGTCGCTAACGTGCGTTACTCAATTATTGTAAAACACCTTTGCAGTTTTGTGACTATGTCCTTCAAAACAGAATAATTCAATGTTTAAATTCACTAACCTGGGATAAAACAGTCTTTGTCTGTCGTGGTCCCATTACAATGGCATACGTATTTGCCCAACTGATCCTCGCAGGTTCCACCATTTTGACAGGGACTATTTAAACAGTCATCGATTTCTACGGAAAAGTATTAACACTTTCTGGTTAATGAAGCATTCAGAACGTATAAGAAAATGAGTCATTATATTTACATGGTTGACTCTGCTCTGTGGTTTGAATGTATTGTACTTCATAGTACTTTGAATACACTCTAAAACGGCCTTAAATATGTAAACAACAATGAGCAAGATGTAGGAATTTAATAGATAAATCAACCTAGGAGAAATAATCATATTCTTGACAATAAAAAAACAACGATCGAAGAAGTTAGACTATTTAAAGTATTATGAGTAAATCATTTATTAAACTGTTCAATATAAAAAAAACGACATTAGCTATAGTGAATTATTTTTTAGTGCAGATCTTGATTTTGTTCCAAAAAATTCACAGGGCATGTAAAATATTTTAAATATAAATTAAGTGAACTTGATATTAAGCGTTTGTTAACATTTTTGTACGATACAGGATTTTTAAAGACTGAAACATCCTTTAATATTAATGGTGTAAATGTACTGTCCAGAAAAAAAAATTGACCGTTTTTTCTAATGTTATTGTCCAATATACTTGAAATTGATCATTTTAAAGATAAGGATTTTTCCTATACAACACAGAGAAAAAAATGTTCAAGTTTTAACACATTTGATTTAGACAACGTGCAATTATATGTCAATTTAAAAAAAAAATCAATAATTTTAAGAAGTTCTTTGACACCAAGGCTCATTATCGACCTTACGAGACTATGCATTGCGAAACTTTGTTTAAAACCATTATTTTTTTCATTGCCAAAATCGATTGGAAAAAAATCGAAGGAATGTATGAATGTTGTTAAAACGAATATTTTTTTTATAGAAAACTTTAAAATAAAAGAATGAAAAGGAATACTCAAAATCGTCTCAAACTGCAACCTTTTAAACTAGCTTCTATGAATTAGAAAAAAAAACCATTTTGTAGAATACATACGATCAGCACAGGATTTTTCTGCAAGAAGTGACTGTAATCCGGAAAAGGTTGTAAAACTGTCAGTGATGTATGTATAGTCATTGTGAGTGGATACACTGCGCAACAGTTGTTCGTTGATGCCACTCGTTACACCCACACAGTAGATGGTGACATACTGGTCCTTCAGTAACTCCGCCTCATTGGATATAGAACTTTGTCCATCAGTTATCAAAATGACGATTTTAGCAGCATCAGTACGCGCTCCATGGCTAGATGTAAATGAGAATTGTCGTGCATAGTTCAGCGCACTTCCGATAGATGTTAATCCCGAGGAATATGTGATGGACAAGACAGCAGACTGGATACTACTCAAGGTGGAGTATCTGTTCAAACTAAAAACTTCTGTCGAAGATGAGTCAAATTTTACAACACTGAATTGGTTTGCAGTAGGACCGATTAAGAAATGTGCCACAAAGTCGTGAACAAAAGTCTTCATTGTCTGAAAGTTTGAAGAACCAACAGATCCTGACTCATCCAAGAGAAAGACAATGTCTCCTTTAGACAAGCAATTTCCTGTAATGTTAAAATAAGAAATAAATACAAATATTTGATACCTCTAAATTCATTAGGTTTTGTTTTTCGAATTTTGATCTTATCAACTCATACCTGAAACCTCTGCAAATAATAAAATCAAAAGAAAATACATGCTGAAAATATTTCCAGAATGAACTGCAGTCGCGTTTAACCAATTCTCTCGAGCTTTCTGGATATTCTGTTTTTCAAAATTTAAAAAGAAAGTTCTTAAGAGTAATGAAAGGGTTTTTAAATGTAAGTATGTATGCACAGTTCTTAAAAGAATATAATTAAAGTTTTTGCTTCGATCGACGCAATTCCTTGTTGAGCAATGGTGTGTTACGTAGATAAACGTAGATAAAACACAAGGTCTTTTTGCAATTCTTTTAAAGACATTATCCTTCAATAAATAGTATGAGAGTAAGTATATGTTATTATTATTTTAACAATATACCTGAGTATTTATTTAGTTCTATTTATTCATTATGCTAGATTGAAATTCAGTAATGAGAAGGTTTAATTTTTCTATTATATTCATTATACATCAACTCAGTGAAAACTGTTCATCGCCTTACTTAGATAATAGTTTGGCAAACAATGCATAAGACTTGCGATGTTTGATGTGATGCTCCTGAAACAGGGTAGAGTTGTCAAATTTGAAAGTTATAGTTTAAGAACATAACTCATAACCTGACATTATTTTCTATTCTACTACAGTTATTGCCGAGATCAAAGAGATTCCGCGGACATTATTCTCCAATATACCACGAACGTCATCAGTAAATTATCAGATCAAAAATACCTATTTGTCTCGCACTGATCATGGAAGTACAATTTCAAACCGTAAAAGGTTTTAAAACCATGTCAATTTTACGTGTTAGTGTTAGTCCCGGTCAAAACAATGTGTATTGCCTCAAATTTTTATTTTTAAGAGATCAATGCGGCTGGTCCTAGGTCCTCCCTAGCACATTTTCACAGCGTGTTTTATAACGTGTAGTTGTAATAATCTTATTAAATTGCCCTTAAAATATTAGGAATGTGATTCAAAGATATTTTATAAAAAAGTGAAGATTATTAAAATCCTAAGAAAAAGTCTGTCGTCTGCATGTGATTCCTTTGATCGATACACATGTAAACATTACTAACAAAACCGTTGGGGTTACACGGAACAGCCGTCAAAATGACCTAGATCGTCTCTCTATAGGAGAAACAATCTGTAGAAATACTGAGCTGTTAGTAGAATAGAAATAAAGTTCTTGTTTTCGTGAATTAACGCCTCGGCTTTTATATCTCAAAGCAACATTTCTCGACCTCGGAGGTTATTCTGCAACATTCACGAAAACTCGTACTTTATTTCTTAAATAGCCAATCTTCGTAAGCAAATCAAATCACTTTTTGTAAAACCACCCCGCAATTCTATGACATACCAAAAATTCCTTATTGTGCGTTGTAAATCTAACGTGATAAGAATTTTCCTATTCAAAGCGAGGCGTGTAAAGGATTCATATTGAAATACCTATTTCTTTTAAAGGTGTGAAGTTGAAGATTTTGTTTGCCGTTTACTTAATCAGCACGTACAATTCCCATTATCAAATATATCAGTCAGTGAAATGAGTTTACATAGGTATGTTCATTTTCGTCATAGAAGGTCATTAAAGATCGATATGATTCGCGACCTTGCGCAAGGACATTTACCTGCAGAAAGGCACTAACTAAAATTACAGCTATGATAAACTAAACACGAAGTCAATAATTGGATATCAACTATAATTATCTTCAATTGACCTGAAGTGCCTTCAGTTTGAAAAATTCTTTCTAATTTAACGGTGTGGGATTATACTACATGAATTTAATTAATCAATAAAACATGGTAATTCATCAATGCATAAGGATAGATAAAATGCATTTCCCTTGTTAAATGGTAATGTAATTTTGTACACACGGAATACCAAAGAAGCCATTTTACTTTTATATATATTCACTTTTGAAGCATTCATTTAATGATAATTGATAACTTAATAAGTGTACTTAAATTGAATATTTATCCATCAGCACGAACGGCAAAATAAAACAGTCGAATATTTTATATATGTGAATGTTCCATTTCTACTTTCAAAATATCTACGCTAAATATGCGCAAGTCATCTGTGTTCGTGCTTCCAAAGTAGCTTAAGTTTTGATTAATTAAGATAAGAATCAGTCAGTATCAACATGTCTAAAATGGCATCAACAAACAATTCAAACATTATTTTTATTTTAGCCATCTAAATACAGTTGTTATCAAATTAGTTCAATGATTTGTTTACACAAATGAATTTATTTGGCTAGTGTTTTCTTCTGGATCAAGCAGATTTAAGTCTTCTCAGCTTTTGAATAAATGAAATCGATTTTCAGTAAATCATTGTACAAATAGAATTATAATTGTTAAATTTTGTTTATGTTTCGAAAGTAATTAATGACATAAGAGTTCAAGTAATTTAAACTTCAACATTTGAATACTGTGGCCCTTTTCCATTGTTACACTGCACCACTCGTGTTTTGGTTTGCTTTAATTGACCAATGTTTTGATATCGGTTGAAAGAATAATTATATTCAAGCCAAAATTAAAATTGTGTGTTTCTTCTAATTTAAATATAAACTTATTGCTAAGAAAAGAAATAACAAAACACAAGAAATAATATAAGAGATTATGCACACTTTAATCAATAACCAAATGAGTTAAAATTAAGACTGTGCTGAAGTACAATTTATCGGTATGCTTATAGCCCGTTACCTTGCATGCATTTCAATAGACAAGTATAAATAAAAAAAAATCCTCAGATTGAATCAAAAATATAAAATTTATTTATAATAGGTGGTATTTTAATGTGTTGTTTACAAAAATCCAATTTGTATATGACACTCCCGAACAATTAAATGAATCTATAATTTCATTTTCATTTCTATTAATTCAAACGATGGTACATTACATTAATCCGTGCATGATATTGCTGGCATAGTCCATATAGCTAGTAACTAAAGCCTGTACTATTTGCTTGCACGAGTCGTCTGTAAAGTATTGGAAAAAATGTTTAATTAATTACATGTTTAAGGAAGTTGTTTTGCATTTTTCATTGCATTTTCATCTTTAAGGTCATAAATTCATCTGGACAACATTCGAGATACTGTACTTAACATACAAAGAATTAATTTTTTTTTGCGTGAATTAAAGCAAGTTCCACTTAATTTTAGAAGTGGAAGAAGACAAAGATACAACATCTGTCGACGTACATATAAAAGAAATTTAGTTTTACTTGGGTTTAGTTTAATTCTATTCTGATGCAATTATTCGTTGATAAGTGAACTTCCATCCATTGTTTTGATATTTAGATTGTAATCTCATGAATTTTTCGTATATTTTGTGTAATTTGTAATCAACTGTGTTCAATTAACTGTGTTTAATTATCTATTATAATTGTACCGTATGTATTATTAATAAAGCCATGAAAGTACACCCATTTAACTTCTCTGTCTCCTTTCAAGTATATTACTCAGAAGGGTTGTTATAGCGTTTTTTTTGGTTAAATTAAATATATCAAAACATTAATAGGGAGACAACTATCAATGAAAACAGAATGAAATCAACAGGAAGAATAACGTCTTTTTCTCCTAAGGGAGAGTATTTCGTTACTTCCTCAGTTCATTCCTATTGCCATCCATGATATTTTTTCATTTAAGGAAAAGAGTGCACCGAGAGTCATATGCCCATTGTTGACTATTGAATTGCCAATATATCTTTTTTTGAAAGGGCAACGTATGCTTAGTTTTACTTTTATTAGAATCTAATTATCACGTTCATAAACAATCTGCTGTGATAAATCAATTTCAGGTTCTACACGAGAAGAATACAAAGATGATCTGAAAAAGAAAAAAATATACTCCGTCGATATTTTAATGATATGCAATTTACTTATAAATTACTTATCAAATAAACTGATATGATTATCATGAAACTATTTCATTTTCAAATTCATACAAGTGGATGTAAAGGATGTGAATAAAGAATATTTTCTACACTGAATTTTATAGTTTTGTATATAGATGTATTACCATGTAGAAATATTTGACTTTATTCTGAAGGTAAAAGCAATTACAAACTTTACCTTTTGGATTTACATTTGTAAAGTTTGTAGCCTAGCAAAGCTATCCCAAGTAAAGCACCTATCAACATCACTGCAGTGATTGCCACTTTCCAGAGGCTTATTGTGCATGGACATTGCTTTCCAACCAAAGATGGAGTACAATCGTAATATGTTCCACAGGCACAGTCACACGAATCTTCAACCGTAAAACGGGACCAGATTTAAATACCAAACATTACCATTCATGCATTATCATGTTCATCACTTTGCCAAAAACGGTACTTACCTGCCAAAGTTAGATATACGTATGCTTGTCTGGTATTATACACATTTGTGGCAGAGCAAGTGTAGTTGCCTTGGTTAGTAGCATTCAGATTGTTGATAAATAATGAGGGTGCGGAGATAGATCCGCCCTGGTATTTCACTCCTAACAGAGTGTCTATTGCAATGTCATTAAACTTCTAGGTAACAGAGATTACAGGTGGGTAGATAGAAGAGACATTGCAAATTAATGTGACGTTGTGACCTTCAACACCCGTTACTGTTGAAAGAGTCGATACTGAGATATTACCTAGAAAAATTATGATTTAATCAATTAAAAAAATTGAAATCAAAGGACTATATATGATATGGGCCTTAAATGGCCCCATAAAATGAACATCATTTACTGTAATTCTTTGTTTTTTTGTAAGGATATATATGTGATGTTTTTACATAATGTTCAATTTGATTCAACTGCCCACAATTTAGAAATATAACATCGTAAAGATAACCTTTTCCCGCCATTTTAGCATTAAACAGCTTGTTTTCAAACAGTAGTTCATTCAGAAAACATAGAGCGCATGCTTAAAGTAAATCCACCCTCCTGTGACGTCATACATTTTACATAAACCATGGATTCATTAAAATTCTTGCAAGTAGATTTGTAATTTCTATGTTATTATAGGTGCACATCAAAAACTCAAATCAATGTTTACTTGGATATATTTAATAAGCGTTTTTCATCCTTATATTCGACATAATTCAATCATGACAAAGGGAAATAACTCTTTTCTACTTTTCTCTAGGTGATATATCGAAATGCTATAATTTTTCTAATGTAAACAATTTTTCTTTTTTTTTTTAATTAATTTTAGTTTTCTGGCATAGTTAGCAATAAAATTTAAATAGACAAACAAGTATCCATCCACTAATATTTAATTTTTAAACAAAAAAAGTGTGATTTTCAGATGATAATTTCAGCCTTTGGTTTTTATTACCTTACATCTTAAGGTTCCTCGACACACCAAAATTTTATTTTATGGATCGATAGAGAATCTTTTTTGAAACATGATTCCACAAAACAGAGATCAATATCGGCTTTCAGTTATTTTATACGAATATTTTGTATTTTTTCAGTGAAATAGGAAAAACTGTTTTGCAGACAAACAGAATATATTAGAGCTTAAAACTTGTTGTCAATTAATGTGTAATATGATTATAAATAAATTCATGCCAAAGATCGTTTGGTCAAGTGTTTAATTTTTTAATTAAAAAAATATTTCTGAAAATCAGAATTGTAATTCTTTATTATCTTTTTAATCCATGGATAAAATTTTAAAAATAACATATAGTCACATAAACTATTTTCTAAACAATGATATTTTACAAAGAAATTGAAATGAAAATGCGAAATTTTGGAAAAATTGCTATTTATCAAATTTGAACAGATCCCGATTGAAAAAAACTGATCCCGATCAGAATTATTTCAAAATTGAAATTTTACAACAAAACTGCAGTTTTTTTCTAAGTAATTGATATAAATTATAAAGTTAGTAAAAGACGAAACGATTTTACAGCTAAACAACCTGAAATTTTTGCAAAATTCTGATTCATTCTAACTTCATGTGATTTCGTTCGGGATCAGTTTAATTACAATCGGGATCGGTTTGATTTTAAAATTTTCCATTTATACTTTAATTTCACTATTTGGTTTCAATTTCTTGTTGAAATATGATTGTACAGCAATTGTAAAATGCGAGTAACAGTTTATCTGCAGTTTTTATCCATAGATTTAAAAAATATCTACAATCCCTTTTTTTCATTTTCATAAATATTTTTTTTACAAAAATATTTCAAAGTTTATCTGGCCGTTTTTGATATGTATTTATAGATAATTGTATTGTGCATTAATTGATAACAAATTTTTAGCTCTAATATATCTTGTTCGCAGCTAAAACGATGTTTCCGGTTTCTATAAAAAAATACAAAAAAATTCATATAAAATAATCAGAGGCCGATATAGGTGTCATTTTTGAATAATCATTTCTCAAAGAGAATTTTTCATCGATCCATCAAATAATGCATTGGTGTTTCGAGCCACCTTAAATAGTATGGATAGTATACATATATATTTTATTTATTTTTTGATGAAATTCAAGTCCAATAAGTTGAAAAAAAGTTAAGTTTTTAACTTTGAACCCATGATTTTATAGGTACGGAGTTACCTTAAACAAACAAAATATTTTAATCAGAGATGTATCTAGTCAAGGCTAATAAGTGCCAAAAAAAAATTTCCCTTTTTAATCATGCGCTTTATATTTTACATTCATAAAAAGATAAGTAAAATGTCAATTTTTGACTGATTTTATTGAATTAAAAAATAGCGTCACTTCTGACGTCATATACTGCTTGTGAGTGCAAATAAATCATATTAATCATATAAATAGGTGAAAAATATATTTGATAATAACTCTTCTAAAAAATAACACAACATTTTATTGTACCCGAAACACTTTAAAAATGGCGAATTATGAGGGCCACATTTAACTCATATATTACATATATAATATCATATATAGTTCTTTCCACCTTGTAACCCCCCCCCCCCCTCCCCCTAAAAAAATGGAAATTGACTACCTGAAAATCTATTGTAAAATTGTAAAATTTTCTGTACCTATAAAATAAATATTTAACATAACACATTTACATTGGGTACGTCCATAAAGGCCATGACTGGACTGTGGGCAGTGCCTTTGGAGTTCCTCGCAGAACATCTGTAACTACCAATGTCATTTATTGTAAAGTTGCGAATTGTTATGGACGGGAATGACACAGTCCCTCCGCTGTATTTATTTGAGTTGGAGGTATCAATGATGGAGGTGACACCGTTGTGTTGGAACTCCCAAAAAATACTAGTGAAAAATATCGGATAACAGCTTATATTTGCATCAGTTCCAAGTTTTGTGGTTTGTCCCCTTCCGGTTCTTACGTCCGGTAATCCTAAAAAAATTATCATGACATGGCTGAAGGGGTACAACTCTTGATGAATGCCATCTTTAGAAAATACACCAAAGTAACATATCATATTATTCAGTTTAGTTAGGTCTTAATAAATAATGAAACTCCCATTTTTTGTCCATCCAGATTCTAACTTATGAAAGGAACAAGTTTATGATATTTAACTGTCATCAAAATGGAACGAATTTCATCAATATATTCACTGCATGCGTGGCAAGCGGAAAAAAAAAAGAAACATCAAGGAAGACTTGGAAAGGGATTTAAAAGAAGCAATAACCGTTAAAATGTTAATGATGAATAGTTGAGGAGAATCGTCAATAAAAACATTACGAGATACATTCACTTGCTATTTGATAACTTTATCTGCAACAACATAGAGAAAGATGATAAGTTTGGACTAAAAATATATTGGTTTGGTCTTGTACTTTGCTTTTAATTTCAGTTTACGCGAGAAAAGTGACACACTTACATACCAGTCTTTGCTTGTCGTATTTCCATTACAGTGACACACGTATTTACCCAACTGATCTTCGCACGTACCGCCATTTAGACAGGGGTTGCTTAAACAGATGTCTATATCTTAATAAACAAAACCCAAACCGTGTGTTATATAAAAAGAGAGTTTTAAAAAATCATTATGATACCAAATATTCATTAGTTTGTTTATAAAACCATACATACAAGGATTGATACAAAAGTAATGTCACACAATGCACCTTGCATCTCATGGCCGCTTTATTGTATAAAAAGATAACACTTGCCCAATTAAAAATTTAATTCGAATTAAAAATTTGATTAAATTTTGTTAAAGAATTCAAACTATATTAATTTTTATAACATAATATATGCGTGACATCACTGCGTCATGAGTTTACATTTTTTTTAAGAAAAGGTTTTTATTTCAGATAAATTTACATTCATCAAAATTTGAAAAAGATATGTCATAGACGTTTTTTGTTTCAAAAAAAAAATGTCTGTTTTTATAGCGGGAACGTTACCGTCTATTTTGGATAACTACATGTATGCGGGGCCGTTTGCTTAGATAAGGGAATACAAGTGTTGGACATGCAAATATTGATACGATTCATTTTTTGCTTTGATAGAAACAATTTAAAAGAAAAAGCACTGAGATTGCTTTATCAACCTAAACGCGAGAACGAGTAAAAAGGTACCATAGGCGTCGGAACTGGGAGGGGGGGGGGGGCTGGGGGGGGGGGCTTAGCCCCCCCCCCCCCACTTTTTTTCGCAAAGTTATACCTAACTATTAGAAACATAGCATGATAGACGGTTCAGCCCCCCTCCCCCCCCCCCCACTTTTTTTTCGCAGGAAAGATTATTGTACCTAAATTTACCTTGAAAGACTTGAAAGAAGTGATAATTATGATATTAACACATTATATAATGTGGAATCATTTAAATTCATAGAAGCTAATTATCGTGAGTTGTGGGATTTTTATTCGTGGGGATTTAATTCTTGGATGGGTCGGTTTTCAGTTTCAATAAGAAAAGTAACTTTTTTCAAAATTTGTTTTCGTCGAGGATGTAAATCCGTGGGTGGGGGAGTCGGACAAACCTGTCTCTTTACAAGATCGGAACCGAAATATAGTCAGAAACATTAATTAAACCGTCTTCCACATATGAGCAGACTATAGTTGGCAGTAAGCTGTTGGCAGTAAGCAGTAAGCAGCTGGCAGCTGACAGTTGGCTCTCGATTATGGAATTCCATAGGTATCAGACACGTGGCGATTTCAATGATGAGAAAACATCATATTACTGTTTTAAAATTCTATTATTGAACAATTTTTTAAAAAATACTTTAAAAATAAATATTGTAAAATTCCTTTTCAGTTTACATAGAGTAATTATGGATAAAGATGACAAAATGTTAATCTTTGCACGATCGATGTTACAAAACACATTTTTTAAAACATAATTATTTATCAGTTTAATCATACTTTGGGTCTCTAAGCGACGGCCCCTATTGTCATCCTCTGAAAAAAATCCTGCAAGCCTACACTATACTTTCATATGAGACGGAACCGGCTTTTACTTAGAAACAGGGTGGGAACTTTTACAAACCAGACGATACATCTATCATAGTGTCATTTTGACCCTCAAATATATTTTTCTATTTTTGCTCATTTCAAAATATATTTAATATTTTTAATTATATTGACCAGATTAGATATATTATTTGCAAATCATGTCAACGCGGATTTAGGTAAAGAAAGGCCTTAGGCCATTTGACAGTACTTTTCGTAAAAAGTTGTGAAACCAATTAGTGCCATTTTAAGTAATCAAAACTAAGTTATTTAGATTCATCTGTCGAAGGATTCCTGTTTTCTTAATTACGTAATAGTCATTGTAATGCAAAGCCCTCGTGTCAATCCGTTTCTTTGATGTCGAGAATGAGTTAAATTTCCCTCACGGCTTTTTGGAACAATTAATGGCAAGAATAACTCAACACCGGGACAGGGGACGCTATAGGGTTTTTGTCCGATCATTTTTGCGACGGACATCAACCAATAAACATATAATTTTACATTGTCTCCTGTCCTGTGTTTCAGGTATGTAGATTAATTTTATTTGTTCTTTGTATTTTTATTTTTTTATCACATTTATAGACAACTGGTTATGCTGCTGAACTTTTAAGTAATGATTTAATATCATCAAATTGTGTCATGAGAATTTTGCATTTAGCTGTATTATTTTTAAATTACCCGTAAGGTTTATCTCACTTAGGTAATGTGTAAGAATCAAGTAACAACATTTATTTATTTAGCTTACTGTATATATTTTTGATTAGAAACTGATTTTTAAGTTTAAGCAATTTTCGGATATTGTATATCCGCCATATACAGGTTTTACATTTAGTTATGTAAACACTACATTTTGTGCAAACGCGCAGTCCATCTTGCTGTTTTCCTTATTTATTCGTTACAAAAAGAAATATGCAGAAAGTATCAATATAAGTGAACTTGTCCTGTGATACTGAACATCTGATCAGGCTTTATTTGTTTTATGTTGTTTGTAAGTTAAGGTATAATTTAGTTCTTGTACACTCATGCTCAATGTCGAGAAAATGCGAGTTAAGATGTATATGTGTTAAGCTTAACCATAGTCAGTGTTTGTATAAAGTAGATTAGGTTTTACAATGATGTTTGTCATCTTTGTTAGCTCCACCTTTTTGGATAAATCCGGAAGTTAGGGTTTTGTATTGTTGCTCTCTGTAAGCCAGTCCCCCCCCCCCTTTTTGTGTGAAACCGGAAGTCACTGTCATCCGAGTTGTGTTCAAATTTAACAGAGGGAGTCTGCCTGATTATTTATGTGATATTATTCCTAACAAGAGGGAAAATATATCGCGATACAACACACGAAACAAGGATCAGTTTAATGTTCCTAAGTGCAGGTTAGATTTACTTTAAAAAATCATTTGTACCCAACGATGTCAATCAATGGAATTCACTAATTTAAATATAGAACAGCTGTAGAAGCCAGAACAGCCACCTCAATCAATTTGTTTTGCAAACATATGCCTAAAGTTACGTAAACCCCTATTTATTTTTGTCCCCCGCCGCAACGCGGTGCGGGGACATAGAAATGCCGGGCGTCCGTCCGTGTGTCCGTATGTCCGTCCGTCACACTTTTTTGTAAGCGCTCTCATGCCTACAAATTTTGACGGATTTTCATTAAATTTATACCAAATGTTTATACCACTATTACCTTGGTCAAGTACGAAAATCAGCATTGGTCGATACTTTTTGTCGGAGTTATGGGACTTTGACCACAATAATGAATCCAAAAATTGACCTTGTAAACGCTCTCATGCCTACAAATTTTGACGGATTTTCATTAAATTTATACCAAATGTTTATACCACTAATACCTTGGTCAAGTTCGAAAATCAGCATTGGTCGATAGACTCGATACTAGTATACTGCTTGACCGGCGGGGGACCCAGAAATTCTATTCTTGTTCTTTTGGTAAACGCTGTACCAACATTATTCATAAAAAGCTAAGACATAACTGTGTATTAAACTATGATCTTTGTAAACGTAATATTATAAATAATCCGTTGTGTTTATGTGGTAAGACTCTCCCCTTTTTTGCAATGCAAAGTTAACGTAACCATATCCAAAGACCTTTCTATTTTTTTTCCTTTTTTTTATCAAGATTTTTGATAGCACCCCCCCCCCCCTTTCGATTTGCTTTCGACGCCACTGACTTACATCATCACAAACCACGTCCTACAATACTCTCCCACCTACATATGGACTCCAGACCGTGGCTTGAGACGATCGATGTTGCTATTTTCCCTCAACCCCAACTCTTAAAAAAAATTTGCCGTATCTAATCATTCCTCATATGGGCATTTTACACGCCTTATTCGCCCATCTTCTTTGATTTTATTCTTTGCATATACTAAACAATATATCTAGGGTTCGCAAATCCCGGCAATATTTTCGGAAAGCTATATTTCTGTAGCTCAGCAGAATTCTACAGTCATCTATGAAGCACATTTTTTTGCCTTCATGTTTCATTACTTATCGCAAATATAGCATGAATGTATACGCTACGGCCGATGTAGCATTGCGTTAAGTGATGACACTTTCTAACCGGTGTGTGTCGCAACAAACTGGCGCATTTATATAGGCCCGCCTATTTGTAAATGTATGTTGACAAAATGATGCCAACACTTGGAAACAAATGTCGAAGAAAGTTCATAATAGAGTTGTACTCGCGAATTAAGAATTATTTGAGAACAAACGGGGCGATGTTTACGTACATATGTAAATAATGTTATCTGTTAGTGGAAAAATGCCCCCAAACCAAAGAAAAGATTCTCTCTTACATTACCGTTCACAATGTACTGACACGTCTATTTTTCGCTCTTATTTGATCAACGTGTGCTACACTATTAATGGGGAAAATAACTCTTGAATGACACTCGCTTGGTGTGACTATGTCTGCTCTTTCAGCTCTACTGACGTAGATCAGTGACCTATCTGTCGTGGCTGTAATCCAAAGTAGAAGAAAATAATTAATATACTTTAAAATAATTTAGATAAGTTTATTCGAAGAAGCGTCGCATGGAAGTGTAAAATATCTTTATAAACACACAGTCACCAGTTACAAAAGTTTCTTATAGTTACGTATAATAAGTCTAAAATCTGGTGACCGTAATAGAGATATTAACAATCATAATAAAATAACATCTAAATTACTGTTTACAAAATTATAATAGTTAACGCAAAAGAAAAACATTTCAAATCTATCTATACCGAAATAAAATAATCAACGATAAACAACAGAGGAAATTCGAACTTGGTACATCATTATATAAAACTTCAATAAAACCTATGCGATTACTAATATATTGAAAGATAAAGATCTAAGTAGCGTCAGCATAAGAATGTGACCTTATTCCTTTGTCTAAACGTAATGAACACTTACAATTTACTCGAAACATATTTCCCGTACTTGTTTCCCAAAATAATAACTTTTATTTACCTCCTTTACTAAAGAGCCGTTTAGATAAACAAATGGCGCTAAATTTAAATAATGAGTTGCCACGCATCAAATGCAATAAACAAATATATTAAACCAAACTTAAATCTACAACTACTAAATTCAAAACTACTTTTACTACACATGCCTTAAAAAAAAACTATAAAGGAACGCAACGGTTTTCCAATTAAATGAAGACCCTTAGATAATGTAAATAAGGACTTAATTTCATGCATAAAAAAGCTAAAATTTAGAAACTTGATTATAAAAAGTAAAAACTATTAATGCAAACATACATAAAATATATAACAGTGAAGTATTATAATATCTTTTGCAATTGGAACTTTTATCAACTAGCAATTAAAAATAAACTCAAGATAGACATACCTGTAATCCAAAGTAGAAGAAAATAATTAATATACTTTAAAATAATTTAGATAAGTTTATTCGAAGAAGCGTCGCATGGTAGTGACCGAGGAAGGTCAGATTTCCAGCGACGACCCTACGCCTTTGGATTACAGGTTATTGACCAATCAAAATCTAGTATTAAAATTACGGAACTATCAAATGTGTGAAAATTGACCATTTTAGGAATAAACCTTTTTATGGCAAAACACGTGACTTTCAAAGCTAGCCCATCTAATTGCTAAAGCTCAACACAGCTGTACACTGCCGTGGGCTATCCCAAAATTTACCTCAAAAAGTAGAAAATACAACAACAAATTTAATTTTTAAATAAATTTGTGGAAAGACAGTACCATAAATGGAATATCGCATGTTTTTTCTCACAAAAAAGCTAGCGTTTGCTGCAAATTAGAGATACACGAGCTGACACGCCGTGAAATCCATAAGACGTTTTACAGCATATGTAAAAAAAAATCTGAACTAAAAATCTTTGAAACATCGTAAAATGTAGTTTATCAACATTTAAAATGGCGACTCGATTTGCACGTGAATTTTACAATCCGACGTCGATTAGCGTGTTTGAGAGAAAGTCAGCAGCAAGTAAAGGGTCAACATCTGCAGTAAATATTGTCTGATGAATATTGAGGTGCCTGTAATAAAATTAATGTTTCTACAGTCTGGGTGAGGTACAAAATAAGGTACTTTGTAAATCACAGGTCAGTCGAAAATTTAACACATTTGTATCGTAAAGTTTTGTGTGTGTTTGAAAACACATGCACACTTGTAGAAGAAACTCTGCCATTGATCGGTTGAAGTTCAATAAAATGTAATTTATGTAATATTCATTGTCAGTATCTGTTGTGAATTCTTTGGAATAAGCTACAACAACAAAAAATATACTGCTCAACTAATTTAAAAACTAATGCGTTGAAAATGGCTGAATTTATCGATGAAGCATAATTGCTGAAATATGAAATGGCAAACCAGTTTAAATGGTGTGTTTCTGACAATTATTTATATCATAAAAAAACAAGAAGCAATTATTGTGAGATCTCTTGACCAATTATCGCAGTGATATAGTTTATGCAGTCCTGATACAGAGTTAAACGTCAAAACTGGCAGTTTGAGCCTTATATTATTAATACCGCGTAAGCAGATAGGGTAACGGCTCATTTAAAATAAAACACAATTTCATACATTATTTAAATGTATGTACAAAATAATTAGCAGCTATAATGCTTAAAATATCTAATAAGATTAAAATTAGTTCTCATACTGCAATCGACACTGCATACATGTACCTAACAGAGTTATCGTTCGTTATCCGCTAGGGTCCCCGTGAGAAATACTCTTCCGGTCAGGACCGTAGCAATAGACCGTGGCTAAAAATTGGATCCGTGCCAGGGGATGCCGAGACACCTCCCCCCACCCACCCCTGCCTTAAATACCCTTTACGTTTAGTTAAATGCATCCCGAAATTTGATACCTTTTAACCATTGTCAATATTTTGAGCGAGTCCCATCACGATAAAATGTGTTTACAATATAATTTGAACATTGCAGGAGGGAGGCGACCCATTGACCTTCAAATAAAAAAAATCACGTGACGATTGTACAAGTAACAAGACCCGGAAGAGAAAATACCCGAATAGCCATGTTGGACTGATAAGGTTTGTAGTTTGTTTTTGAAAAAAAATGATTACCAAGAAATAATAATGAAGTAAATCACCAAAACCTGGATATTGTGCACATTATTTCAATGTTTTCGAATTACCGTACAAATTAGGTAGACCATTCTCATTGGTGTGTGTTGGGAGAAGGGGTAAATATGGGATGGGGCACGAACGGTCCAAGCAATCGGAGAATGCACGGAGCGCATCCTGATGGGAAGGATGTATCAGGTGTTCACGGAACCTCCCCCTCGTAGAAAAACGTAATATAATTCACTAATGGTCCCCCCCCCCCCCAACAAAAAAAACCAAAAACTTGAAAAGTAAAAATCACCCCCATTATATTTTAGAACCCGCGCATGATGCCGAGGGAACACAACCTGAAAAATATTTGATAAAGCAAGGTAACAAATAATATACACTAAGAGATTGCATGATTTACTCTTTCAGTTTATTTCACTCAACACCATATAATGGTACAAGAGGTACATAAGAAGAACAAACATATTTACATATATACAATATAGTCGTAAAGTTCATGAAAGTAAGTGGGGTGAACGAACAGTATAATCAATTTTTTAAATAAAGAAACACAATTTTCTTAATGTGATATAATCGACTGAAGACATGATTTCATAGGATTTTTTAGTGTTAGGAGAAGAACAGTAATATGTATCTAAAAACTGACTTTGCCCCATATGCTATGTAATAGTGTTTATATAAATGCTCAGTACTGCCTCGCACCTACGGTGACCAGTTAACCCTTTAGCTCAGTCAGTAGAGCGGGGGGAAAGGGGGGGGGGGCTTGATCCCATCTCCCATCCCTGTGTCTATACTTTTTACACTTTTGACTACACATACAGAAATGACTCAGAATTAGTAAAAACAAGATTGCTAATAAAAATACATTTATGTAACAGTTCTTTTATTCTTTCAGAAATCATCTAAAATATCATCAAGGTGTCTGACCATGTACCCCCAGGATGTGTTACGGTGTCATCTCTGTGAGACCCCGGGCCCCCCTATGTACTGTGACATTTGTCATATACATCTGTGTGTAGCTTGCGTTGGAAAACATCTCTTAGATGAATCCAAAGAACACAAAGTTGTGCTATTTAAGAAGAGGGGACTAAATCCTAAATGTTCCAAACATTCCACACAATTATGTGACCTTCATTGTGAACAATGTAACATTCCTATTTGTGTGGAGTGTGTTTCCTCTAATGAACATCTAGGACATAAGCAAGTTGGCATTTTAAAAATTTTGGATACCAAGAGAGAAGCCTTAAAAAAAGATCTACAAGAATTAGAAAATTCCATTTATCCTTAATACCAAGAGATTGCATCTAACATCCCAGTTCAGAAAACTGATCTAAATAAAAATTCCAAGAAATTAACAACAGCTCTAAACAAACATGGAGAAGACTTGCACAGAGAAATAGACATTGCCATCAAGAAACTGAAATCTGACGTGGATGAAATGGAATCCAAACACCTGGTTGTCCTGAATAAGCAAGAAAATGAAATCAAACGCACCATTTCTGAAATCACACAGAGCATTGCTGATCTGAAGAAATTACTAAACTCCAATGATGTCAGCCTTGTCTCTACCTACCAATCCAGGGTTGCTGAATTCAGAAGATTGTCTCTTAAACTCACAGTTTCCTTGCCAAGATTCACCCCTCAGAAGATTAACAAAAAACAGATTTATCAGCAGATTGGTTCCCTGTCAGCATTATCTATCAAAACAGAAGAACAAGTCTACACAATGGATTCTCCTGGTGCTGAGTCCTCTCCCCCGGACAGACCACTCATTGATCTACCACGGATCATCACAGAAATAAACACAGAGTATGGAAAATCTAATAAATTATACAGTGTGTCCTGTCTGAGTGATGATGAGGTATGGACGAGTGGTAAGGACAACATGATTAGACTCTACAACCTCCACAGTAAACTAGTGAATTCCATCCAAACCAAGTCAGGGAACACACCAATAGACCTAGCAGAGACACAGAGTGGTGAACTAGTTTATACTGATGTCTATGATAAAACTGTGAACGTAGTGAAGAATACACAGATACAGACAGTGATCAGACTATGGGTTTGGAGACCTCTCTATGTCTGTAGTACCTCCTCTGGTGACCTCCTGGTTGTCATGATCACTAATGATGAGAAACAAGCAAAAGTTGTGCGTTACTCAGGCTCCACAAAGAAACAAACGATTCAATATGATGACAAAGGACAACCTCTCTATTCATCTGATACTAACTCTAAATACATCAGAGAGAACAAGAATCTTGATATCTGTGTAGCTGACAGTGGAACCTGTGCAGTGGTGGTGGTCAGTCAGACAGGGAAACTCCGGTTTACATACACCGGTCCTCCCTCCACTACCAAGGAACCATTTGAACCAGTCGGCATCACTACAGACAGCCAGAGTCGAATCCTAACAGCAGACTTTAACAATCACTGTATCCACATCCTGGATCAGGACGGACAGTTCCTCCGCTACATTGACAACTGTCATTTACAGAGTGCATTTGGGTTATGTGTGGACACCAGAGACAACCTCTTTGTGGCTGAGAGGGACACAGGTAAAGTGAAGAAAATCCAGTATTACATGTAAAAAAAAATCTGTGATCATAATTTTAAATGTCTACAAAGTGACAAATTGAACATCAAATGTCAATGTAAATAAATTGATTTTGTTTAAATCTTGTAATAAATTAACAAACTATCTACGATTATATTAAATACATGTTATGTATTACCAAACTGTATTTATTTGTTATGTTTGATCAAACTGTGGTGACTGTCACAATTCAGAGACTGTATTGCTCATGTAAATATGATTCCTACCTGCATATTTTACATGTAATTAAAGTGGTTAATATATATGTAAATAAATGTAAATAATCAGTACTTTGTTGATGTGGTTTCTTATATTATACCATTAAAGGCTGTTGACATTTGCAAACATTTCTTATTCTTAGGTATAGATAGTTCTCTAACTATAGTGAAATGAAATACGTGTGCATATTGCCGGTAATAACAGACTTTTTGACACTGATTCAAAAATTTACACAGATGCTGGAATTTGACATTGAGTACTTTAGATACAAATTTCCTGATAATTAAAAGATCTTGGATACTATATTTGATTCGAAGTTAATTTTACATAGGTCCCGCCTTTCTTTTGCAAAAATAGACAAAATTTTAATCAATTGATGAATGAATCATTCATTTTTTTAAAAATCTCGCTGCTAATTTAGTGTTTTAATCTGGAAAAAATTTACATCTAGGGAAAATCTGTACAAGTTTTGATATTAGTTTGCAGGTCGACATCACGAGTAGTTTGACATGGACCTTGTTATTTTAAAATCAATAATCAAATCAAATCAAAAATCAATACTTCTACCGGTAAATGGGTTTCAGTGACTTAAGTTTGATGTGTATCTTAAATTAAAAAGGATTCTAAAGATATTATATGATATTGCTTAGTCTATTGCGATTTCCTAAATTTAAAGTGGTCATCTAATCATTTTAAGGTACTAGTATACTAGCTGGATACTTGGTTATAAATTAAAGAATTCATTATATTTGATTGTACAACACCTTGTCTATCAATTCACATAAGTGTTTTATTTTATTTTTCTTTTACTCCTAAATGGGTTTTAGCGATTCAAGGTTTGAGGTGTAGCTAAAAAAGGATTCTATTGAAGATATTATATGATATAAATTGCTGTGTCAATTGTGATTTCCTAGATTAATAATGGTCATCTACTCCTTTTAAGGTACCAGTATATACTGTCTAGTTTGATACTCGGCTATATAGCAAAGAATTCATTATATAACATTTTTGAATAAGTTTTCTCGTTATGTCACAAATGAGATAATTTTATTACTATGCCCTGAAAATTGCTGAATCACACCGGTAACAGTTATATTGCCCTCCCGGAAACAGTTATACCTATTTCACAGGAAATAGTTATATTGCCCTGCCGAAAATGTATCACCATCGCGTGCAAGAACTCTGCATATTAATTACGTCGGGTTCGAAATTCAACGAGCCAGTTGCTAAGCAAACGTAAACAGATCCGCGAATTTTAAACATGTCAGGCCAACATCTGCGGTTTGTTCATCTTAATTCAGATGATCTCGATAGTTTAATTGATGAAAAAATTCGGCAAATACGACAAAAGTGATAAACTCAAGCGTGAGTGTTTTAAAAACATTTGCCTCTGCCTTGTGAATTAAATAAATATGTTGATAACCCGAGTTTGATTTGCCTTCGGCATCGGGCGACATAACACTCCAGGGCTTTCCTGTCACCTCGGGTAAAATGTTCCGGTATGTCGCCCTCGAAGCCATGTAATATATGTATAATATTTTCCTGTGAATAATACCTATTCAAAAATGCCTCAAAATATGAGAATTAACCTTATTTTTCCGCTGGTTGCCATAGCAACGGTTTTCAATATTGATTTATAAATTCTGAATTTCACGATCAGAATAGTGTGCACAGAAATGCAAGATTTGCATTTTAAATTCAGATGAAATGAAGAAATCATATTGTGAAATTTCTCTTTAGTTACCATGGATGACTTTTAAAACGTGCGTTTATAAAATATGTGTTTGTTTCTATTGAAAAAAAACCAAATTTCTTCATAATACATTCTACCCTGGAAACCCCAAATTGTTGTCATTACTCACAAAATGTTCTTGAATAAGCATATTTAAATGCCATTTTAAAATCTTTTCGCTATGTTACCATGGCAACGGGACCACATAGCATCAAAGAAATTGTGTTAGTTTTTTTTTCAAAGTCTATCAAACTGAAAAGTATGAAAAACATCTGTGACTATGATCAAGGGATCGCGATAATTTTATTTGTCGTGGGGGGGGGGGGGGGGGGAGCGGATCCCCCTCTCCCAACCTGATTCCCTCTAGATCCGCGTATGAATATACTGAATACTGTACCACCTTCCCACATACATGTATATATAGTGACGACTTGTAGCTTCAAGAAAACACAATCATGAATTTTTCATTTTATTTTTCAAGCTTATCTACCCTTGTACTTGGAGAAGTGGTTGTCACGTCATTTAGGCATTTACAAGTTGTATGATAAGTATAGGCGTCGGAACCGGGGGGAGGGGGGGGGCTAGGGGGGGGGGGGGCTTAGCCCCCCACTTTTTTTTCAAAGTTATACCTAACCATTAGAAACATAGCATGATAGAGGGTTCACCCCCCCCCCCCCCCCCACTTTTTCTCGCAGGAAAGATTATTGTTCCTAAATTTACCTTGAAAGATTGAGAAGTTGGATTCAGTAGCATACTAGCCCCCCCCCCACTTTTTCTCGCAGGAAAGATTATTGTTCCTAAATTTACCTTGAAAGATTGAGAAGTTGGATTCAGAAGCATACTAGCCCCCCCCCCCCCCCCCGCCCCCCACAGATTAGGAATTTCATGATTTTGGAAGAAAAAAATTGGGTAAGTAAGTTTTTTTTCTTTTGGAAGTATAGGTATACTCCCCCCCACGGATTAGGATTTCCATGATTTTGGGAATTACTTTTTTCTCAATATTTCTGAGGATTAGTCTAGCCCCCCCCCCCCCCCCCCCCCCCACTTTCAATTTGCTTCCGACGCCAGTGGGTACCCTTAACGTAGTTCCAATGTCTATATAAAATAATATGTCATGTTAATAAATAAATAAGATAGTCGGACAACATCTGCTCTGAAGGATTAATACAGCTAGGTTAGTATGTCCTCAGCTACATTATAAAGCTACGTCCGTGACTTTTTTTTAGAGCGATCGATAAAACTGATCGCGCATTAAATAATCCAATGTACAACTCCGTCGATCACAAAAAGAGTATTTTATTTCTCAATGAGAAAATGATTAAATATGAATAAACAAACGCGGCCTTCTTTCTATAAAGGTTTCAATAATGAAGTACTACCAACAAAAAAATGTCAAGAAATGACGTTGATATCGTGCGGCGACTATCTATACCTCACGCTCCTTAAAGATATTATATTAAGAAATAATATTAACTGCATTAACATTTTCATATCTGAACTGAAATAGGCAGATATCTCAAAGCACGAATTTTTGTCATTTATCGCGATTTAATCGCATTTATGACATTATTTATACATACATATTACATCATACAGTTTAAACTTTACCAAATGCATGCAATATCTGAATTTTTTTTTCTTGATAAAATCTATAAATCTAAAAACATTCAACTGTACAATTAGAGATGATATATTTTAGGTTATCATCAAGAAAACCGATGCAACCATATAAAAAACAAAAAACAGATTCTAAGTCACTAAATTGATAATATTATGTTAAGAGCTAAAATAACCAACTATAAGTTTGAGCAAGTGTAGAATATTTTGAACAACGCCCTTTCTTTGGAGTTAAAATAGCACTACATCTAACACCACCATATGCACGGGCCACTAAAACCTATCAGTTGTTAGAGAAAATCGTAAAATATGTTAGCTTATTGATTTAAAGTTTCAAAATTTAAAAATATACATACGGTCTGCGCATGATCTGTCTGCAAGAATTGGTGTTATGAGTGAGAGATCAGTAAAATTATCTGTTATATACGTATAACTACTGTGAGAAGATACGTTCTGCAAGACTTGTTCATTGACTGCACCTGTCACACCAACACAGAAAATGGTGACGTTATTTTCCTTCTGTAATTTGGCTTCATTAGAAATAGAACTAATTCCATCGGTTATCAAGATAACGATTTTAGCAGCATCAGAACGCGCACCCCGAGATGATGTAAATGAGTTTTGGCGCGTAACATTTAGCACATTTCCAATGTTTGCTCCTTTCTTGGAGTATTCGATAGCCGAGATAGCAGGTCGTATTTCATTTAATGATGAGTAAGAATTTAGATTGAACTCTTCCTTTGAATCATCATCGAACGAGACAACGCTGATTTGGTTGGCGTTAGGACCTATCACAAAATGCACAAGGAAGTCAAGAATGAAATTCTTCAGTATTTCAAAATTTTCTTTTCCAATTGAACCAGGCTTATCTAAGAGAATGACAATGTCTCCTTTTGACGAACATTTTCCTGAAGAAAAATGTCAGAAGTATTTCAAAAATTTCAAAAAAAATTGAGTACAATTTCTTTTTGTATATTACAATACAAACTTCAAACATTTGAAATATAGTTAACTTAAAGATGATTAGATTTCTACTACCTGATGTTCCTGAAATAAGTAAAATTAATATGAGTAACATTTTTGTAACTTGGAGCATATATATTGTCCTTCAAATCCTCGCCGTTTATAGACATACAACAATTTAAGCGATTTGGTAATGTAAATTTCAAATCCATAGAAAAAGATTAGGGAACAATTATGTGACTTGATTGTAGAGCTAATAATAAATAAATAATTGCATTTTGTAACACGTACTTTGAAAATTTAATCGCTATGCATTTATATCTGTATTCAGGTAAATAAATTAAAAATATTACGTAAAAGTCACGATTTGAAAAAAAACAACTCTAGCTAGCAACTGAACAAGATAGTTTTTAAAAAGGTATTTTTGATAGGGCGATAAACCTTTAAAAAACCTTTATCTAAACAGTTGTTAAAGGGACTTGGACACGATTTAACTTAAAATTCCTAAATTTTATTTTTCCATTTTCAACCTTTATACTGATAAATATAGAAGTTTATAATTCTATGTCAAAATTTGAAATTCAAATATCAAATTATAAGCAAGATACAGAGTTCAGAATTCTTTGTTTTGTAAACAAAGCTCAATATTCTCATTTTTTACATATGTGTTGTTTTGGTGTAAGTTTTAATCAAATGTATCTTTCGTTTGTTGATAATAGTATTTATGAAGATATTGAATTAGTTTAAATTGTTTTTTACATGTCATTTTGTCTAAAAAATGGTAATCTCTACATTACATTTTTTGTAAACAACTATAAGACTCGAGCTTTGTTTACATAACAACAAATTCTTACCTCTGTATCTCGCTTGTAACTTGACTTTAATTTTCAATATTTTGGTCAATCATTTAAAATGCACCAGTTAACCATTTTATACATAAAAAATAAAAATAAAATATTTGATCTTAAATCGTGTCCAAGTCCCTTTAAATCTATGATTTCATCACCACAGAAACCATTCTGTCTTTCATGGAGTAGCTGTTTGTTGTTTCCTTTTTGTTGTTGTTGAATTGAATGTTTAAATAATAATAAAGATATTTCAATGTATTAGAAAAAAGATTAAGTGCACTCTAGTGTAACGGCATTAAACAACAATTATTTTATTTTATTTTTATCTAACAATTTACGTCGGGAACCCTATGTTACTGACCTCATCGGGAATCAGGCGTGTGAAACTCAGTCTACCATCAGGTCTGTGCATTTTAGGTCTTACGTTGTTTTTGCTCTTAGCACTGTCAACTCTACTGCGACCAGTTGTTGACTGCTGTGACACTTACTTTCCACGATGTCAAGGAAAATAACTCCCCCCCATTCGCTTCCACTGTTAGTTCGTTGTCATGCAATCTATTAGGCACTTATGTCCGTCTTTCAGCTTTTTGTTTAACTCTAGCCAACAAGCTGTTCCTGTTATTACCTCGCATCGGATAGCCGATTCCATCTTTTCTCCACCCTAGCATATCAGTCACCTCCCGAATAAATTCACCGTGTTGCCATATTTATATTTCCCAGTACCGACAGATTGGTAATTCGCTTAGTACCTACTGTTTCAAGTTTGTAGTTCGTTTAGTTTCCTCTGCGCCATACTTCAGCCTGACGCATGATGCACCCCTCTTCTGTTGCTGATTTTGTTCCACTCCTTCATTTCAAAATTCTTCAAATAGTCATTTTTTTGTTTGAAAGATTATCGTCGCGCACTGCAGATCTTATTCTCGTTTCATTTACAATTTAATATTTTACAAAACAAATAAAAAAAGTTTGTATATATTATTTTTAAATAATATACGATGATTGTTCGGAAGTTATTGTGGTTTTTACTCTTACTCCCTTGGGAAAAAAGATAAATAATGAAAAGTTCACCAGAAGGTAAACCAGGATACCTTTTATTAAGGTGATTGAAGTTAAAGACTTCATTTGTTTATGTTTTGTAACTTTTATATATCCATTGACTACAAACTTATTGTAACGTCATTTTACGTTTATCCTTGCTCTGTAGCACTTTACACATATACACATCTTACAAACGATGGGAATACATTAACTATTCTTTATTTTTCATTTTTTTTTCTTTTGATTTTAAAATGGCAACTATTACATATTAATCTTCACATTCCTTTCTTTTCTGTGAAACGTCTCCAATATCCATTTTGTAAATAAAGGTATATTTTAGAACTGTTGAAATCATTTTGCGTTTAAAACGTGCTTGGTATTTAGCCTTTTTTTAAAATTTTAGATAAACAATCAGTAAATAAACCCCGATTAACTGACCTCTTGATCCCTTTCTATCGTATAGTTCTTGTTTAAGCAATTTCTTGGCCAAAAAAAGTCCTCTTCTGAGATTCCCACCAATTCTTTGTGGGTATTGTCCACATATGCATTTTCCATAGGCGGTAATGTTGACGTTATGGTTCATAGCTCCGGCCCTAATTTTCGTTCAGCAACGAGGGACCTCTTGAATGAAAGCTCATCAAATTGTCTCTTCCCTGTTAAAATTTCGTGGTGTGAAGTCAGATTCGTTTTCCGGCAAAATGCGTCTGTATTGAACAACTCTGAAAATGAAAGTAAAAGTAGGGAATTTCTCAGTTTTGGAAAGGGTGTACATCAAACAATTTCAATTCTTTTCTTCAAATGATAATTCAATTTTGACACTTGTTTTTGAAATTGCAAATCCTCTTTTCTGACATGTGTCAAGCATTCTGATTTAAAATGTCCCAATAAATGTATATATGCTCTGCAAGTATAGGGACTATTTTGCTTAAAGGCACTACTTTGTTGTCCTACCGATTCTGAAAATAGTTAGAGGGAGATACCCATGTATATTCGCTGCACCGCCTTGATGACAAAATTTAATATACCGTCACAGTCAGATTTCTATTGCTTGGTAAATATTTTAGTATTCACTCTGTAATATTATGTATTGAATAAAAGGAACTCAAAAAAGTTTAAAATGCAAATAATTCAAAACAGACAATTGATAGGAAACACAAATGTCGTTTGTACCACTAACAATCTTTTTTATTTGATTTATTATTTCCTACGTCCGAAATAACAAAACTGATTTCAATTGTCAGCAGTACTCTTTCGTTCATACTACCATACTGTATGGGTGTTGGAATAATTTTATTAGAATAATATCGTACATATAAATTTCACAAACGTAATTTTTTTCCTACTTATATGTCCACGAGGAAAAATCCTTCTTAAATTCAAATATATGCATCCTTATAAAAAGGATAATTTCCTTTTAATGTTTGATTTTAGCTTGAATCTTGCATGTTTATTACATAGCGTCGTTAAACGCATTGGCAACATCTTAAGTATCACAATGCTATAAAAACTCGAAATCGACTAGATTTCAAGCAGTTACTATCTCAACATATTAAAAGCCAATGTTGCTCGGTTTAAGAGTAGCCTCTTATATTACATATTAGAATTGATTTTAGTTTTCATTCTTAAATAATTTGTACATTGCACAAAGCAATATCGTCTTGCTATAAAGGAAATAAGAAATGACACAGCTCTCAAAGCATGGAAAATAGAAACTATTTTACAAATGTTTCAACATTTACCAGATAAACGAATACATAAAATGCCATTAGTTTATTTCTTAAATTTCTATAATTTCTTAAATTTTCTAAAATTTAAAATGCATAACTTGAGAACTGAGGTCAATTGTCCGTAAATAGTTCTGTCGGAATGCCAAGACGAACAGACAGAGATTTGAAACATGTAATTGTTTGTGAACTGATAGTTGACGACATACGGGCAATTTTTGGAAAGGACTATATATCATAAGGGCCTAAAATGGCCCCCTAAAATGAACATCATCATTTTACTGTAATTCTTTGTTTTCTTTGTACAGATATATATGTGATGTTTTAATATCATGTTCATTTTGATTCAAGTGCCCACAATTTAGAAACATGGTATCATGAGGACAGCCTTTTCCCGCCATTTTTGCATTTTTAGCATAAAACAGCTTGTTTTCAAGCAGTTTTTCTTTCAGAAAACATAGAGGGCATGCTTGAACAAACAAAATATTTCAATCAGAGATGTAACTATCCAAGACTAATAACTGACAAAAAAATGTTCCTTTATCAAGCATGCGCTTTATGTTTCCCATTCGTTAAAAGGTAAAGAAAATGTCAATTTTTGACTGATTTTGATTGAATTATAGAAATAGCGTCACTTCTAACGTCATAAACTGCAAGTGAGTGCAAATAAATCAAATAAATAGGTAAAAATATAATTTATATCAACTCCTCTAAAAAATAACATAACATTTTAATGTTCCCGAAACACTATGAAAAATGGCGAATTATGGGGGCCGAATTCAACTCCTATCATATATAGGTGTTTGGAATACATGTAGTAGTCAACACACAGGAGGTATTAAGAGCCTTTAAACTGGATAATATATGCAGCTACTTTAAACCATGGACGTGAAGGCATCACCTGTGATATCAAAGATTCCTGTACTTGCTACAAACTGCACATTGTCCTATAAAGTCTTCAATGTCCTAGTTCATTTTGGGCCCAACCAACAGCTCTTGTGCTATTGTCTGTGTTTTCACTATGCCCAGGTGTGCATCCTGTAGTTTATTGAGCATTTCCTTTTTCAAGTTGATTGGCACAATGAGTCGTTGGCCTTTGTATAAATGTCCATTAATGGCACTGATTCCATCACGGTAGTTCCAGTACTGTAAGATGTTCAGTGGAACACTTGATCTGTCGAATGGCCAAACAATCAAAACGGTATTTTTCAGTGTTTGTAATGTCTCATCAGCAGCAGTCGCCTCTTTGAATTGCTGTAGTTTTGCTAGAGAAACGGGAAGTTGTGCCTTAATCGAATTAACGTCGATATTATCATCCACTAGATTCCCGGAGTCTTTTGCAGGTAAGACCGACTCAATGCATCTGAAATATGCATATCCTTCCCCGGTACATACACTAACTTCAGGTCGTAGCGTTGTAACTTCATAAGCATTCGTTGAAGTCTAGGCGTCGCTCGATACAGTGGTTTGTTGTACATCGCGACAAGGGGTTTGTGATCAGTTTCCATGGTCACCTTTCGGCCATAAATGTTGTGATGAAACTTCTCGCAGCCATATACGAGAGCTAGCATTTCACGTTCAATTCTGAGCGTATCTCTTCTGTGTCTTTGTTAAAGCTCTCGAACCGTATGCTACCGGATGTCCATCGTGGGGGAAAGACTACGCAAGGGAGCTTGCGTCACCGGAAATTGTTACAGGCTTGTGCACATCATATATACTGAGTACTGGTGTGCTGGAGACTAGTTGTTTCAGTCTGTCGAAACTTTCCTGTTGAGGTGCATACCAATGCCATGTCAGGTTGCAGAAGTGTACAAAGTGGTGCAGTCACTTCAGACAGGTTCGGAATAAACTTAGCTACATATTGTACGACACCTAAAATGCGTTTGACCCCTGACGCGTCCTTTGGTGCTGGCATGTCTACTATCACTCGTACCTTCTCAGGGTCTACCTTAATACCACTGTTTGTAATTAAATGTCCGACGTACCTTACTTCAGGTACACGGAACTCCACTTTGCTCTTTTTAACTTAAAGTTCAATTAACGACATCTTTGTAGCATCTGTTGTACCAGGGAATCATGTTTAGCAATGGTCTCACCCCATACTAGGAAGTCGTCTACTATGCACCCTACGCCCTTTAAATCCAAAAGAAAACACTTTTGGTGCAGAGCTTATTCCACATGGTAAACGCAGGTATCTGTACCGACTAAACCGGATATTGAATTTCAACAGCTATGAACTGGGCTCATCAAGTCTGATGTGTCAAAATCCATGGGTTGCATCGAACTTCGAAAACGCGTTGGCTTGCAGACGGTTTTCAATCACTTCGTCGACTGTGTTTAACTGGTGATGCTCTCTTTTAATTGCACGATTCAAGTCATTTGGGTCAATACATAGTTTTATCTTCTTGGGTTTACGCACTGTATGTAATCAGAATCCTAAGTCTTAACTATTCCATTCTCAGAAGTTCTTTTTTCACTTTATCACGGAGTGCGACAGGGACCTTCCTCGGTGGATGAAGACCGGAGTAACAGTGTTGTCAGTGTTGATGTGGTGCTTTCCAGAAAGTTCACCGTATCCCTTAAAAATATCTTCATACGATTTCAGTAGGTTTTATTTCGACAAATCCTTGTGCTAGTGTACTCGCACATTAGATCCAATTTCTGTGCAGGCATTCTTTCCCAGAATTGCTTGAGTATTCGCATCCACTATGTCGTACTTTTCGCCACGCAAAGAACACTCCAAAGTCTTGATAACCTTCGAAAAATTCTGTATTCTAGTTAGCGTCTTCATCGTCTGGTACTCCAACAGTGTGAATTTGTAAGATGGGTCTGCCAAACAGTAGTTTGCACAATGATTCTTATTGTTACAACGATGACGTTTTCCCAAATGCAGGACACGCATCTTTCATGTGTCTTCTTCCACAATTACGATATGACCTCACATTAGTATTGTCAGGCCTTTCCAGTTTTTTGTTTTGCATGTTTTGTATGTTTACTATAATTTTGCAAGCTGACCTTTCTTCCACTTTTTGACTGGCTTATCGCCGTTACTGTTTGTTCTTCACTACCTTTCAGGAACTTTAACTGTCTCGTACTCATTTCCTGCGCCCTACACACATCTTTTGCCAATGTCAAATCAGATTCTCTGATTAAACGGGCACGACACGCTTCATCCTGAATTCCACACACTCTTCTCTCTCTGATTAATCCGTCAGATTAATTTCCAAATTCATACGGATGGTTTTAGTTTTCAGATCCGTCACATAATTGTCAATGGGCTCATGTCTTATGTACGCTACGTTTTAACGGGGTTCACAGAATTCTTTCAATATAGTTTTCAAAACATCATTTATATCAGCATCGATATCGTCGGTTGAGATCCCAAAAGTGTTATAGACTCGGCGTGCTTCAATGCCGGCCAGTGCAAAAATGTAGCTACCTGTATGTTCTCGTTCTTCTCACCGATTCATGTAGCCGCAAAATATATATCGAAAAATTTGATCCACTCCTTCCAATTTTCTGCAAGATTACTTCCATCGATAAATGGCCTGGAGAATTCAGTTGCTCCATAATCCTTGCAGCTTCAAACTTCTGACACCATGTAAAGTCACAACACTCAATATGGCGTTCAAACTCTTTACTGAATATGATCACGTGACAAGATGCTTACATCACAAATAATCCTTTTGAAAGAGACTGTCGCTTATGTCAATAAACAAATTATAATGCAATAACATAACAATGACTGCTATGTTTTAAAAATGAAAACGTTAATTTCACATCACAATAAACAAGATATCTGTGAGCCAATGCTCACTAGTGATACCCCCGCTCTGATGTAAATATGCAAAATAAGCAAAGTCAACATTTAACAGAAAGCTGGCATCCGATTTGTACAGAAATATATCCCACAATATGGCATGCCTAAACAAATAGTGTGTCAAAATTTCAAGCATCTGCGATAAATAGCTGCTAAGAAATCTTTGAGGAAAAGTTGTTTGAAAATTTTGGCTAAAATAAACAAAGTACTCATTTAAGGTGTAATACCCCTCTGCTATTAATTTTACCATATCTTTTTAAAAAAAATTCATATTGATTTTCATGAAAGTCAATATCAATAGATTCAGTTGAAGTGATGAAGAGCTTCTAGATTTCTCAAAAATTGATTATGTGTCCAATCATGTTTAGTATGAAGAAAACTAGACATAGTGAATAGAAAAAGCAAAATTTTACCATCGCAGCGTAAAATTAAAAATATTAAATGGATATGTAAATAATATATAGTTATATACATTGCCAATTCATATTAGAAAACATAATGAAGCAGTGCTTTTTAGTTCAGAATAGCACTTTGTTGCATAGGTTTGTAACTAAAATTGCTTTAATTAGCAAGAGTTATCTTTCTTTATCATAGACTATTGAAGATTTTACATACATATTTCACATACAGTACTTGATAAATTGCCACAGTTTCTAATTAATCAGAAATGTTTTCTGTTTTTAAATTTGGATAAGATAATAGTTCATGTGAATGGATCAATATGTTTTAGAAATGCTAAAAGTATAAAACCAGTCATGAGAGCATTTTGTTATCACACTAAAAGGGGATCAAATGAATGATCTTCCAGTAATTGGTATGATCTCAATATAGGGATATATTGTCTTGAATAAAATGTAATATTATTATTTGTTTAATTTTGTTGTCACATATCTGCTCTCTCAGATAAGAAACCCCATATTCAATTTTGAACATTTAAAATGTTATGTTTCAAACGATGATAATTAAGCCTAAGTCACGTTTTTCTCAATTATAATTCATTCACCTTTGTGAACGAGCTATAAATGGGGGGAGAGAGCAAAATTTCATCCAAAATTCTCTGGCCTAAAACATCTAACACCTACTGTTCATGTACTGAACTAGTACATAAAATTTAGTAATATTTCTAAAAAAAATTAATCCATTGGGGGAGGGAAGGGGTATACATATAAACACTGCCTCATTAAAATTTTGATAAATATAATTCGCTTCTTACATTTATTTGGTGAAAGTTTTCTTTACTTATTTTCACTTGCCAAAAGTTTGGGTTTAGTTCGTTTGGTTCAAATTTCCTTTATTTTTTTATAATTGAATATTAAATAAATGTCTTCCAACATAAATTGGGGCCCAGCACTGCTTCCCTTATTGCTACATGCCTTAATAATTGTGAGTTAACAGAAACAAAGTGAGATTTTTTCTACAGAAGTTATCTCTCTTATCAGAGGGATATTCCACCTTAAATGGAAGGTACAAAAATATATCCCACGATATGGCATGCCTTAACAAACACTGTGTAAAAATTTCAATCATCTGCGATAAATAGTTGCTGAGATAAATGCGACAGAAATTTTTGTTACGGACGGACGGACAGACAGACAGACAGACAGACAGACAGACAGACAGACAGACAGACAGACAGACAGACAGACAGACGGACGGACAGACAGACACACAAGGGTAAAATAGTATACCCCCTTCGGAGCGGTGGTATAAAAAGCCAGAATACCATTACTAAGAAATTGCACCCCCTGACGCAATGTATGGATTTTTCAAAATAGATTTTTTTTTTCTGTAAGATAAAGATTTTAATACGACGTGCAGCTTGCTGCATGTTGAAAACGATCGATTTGATTTGGGTCAGCTTAGATCAATATTTTCTTTTTTTATCCAGAGACGTCCGGGACAAATTCTAATGTGGACACGGAGCCTCTTTATGCAAGTGGGTGAGTTGTCGTCTTATTTACTGTACAGTGTAACTCTTAGTTTAATTTCTGTCAAACTGATGTTTTTGAAATGGTCAGTGCCGAGCAATTGGCGTTTACACACTCGAAATTAAGAATAAGATATTGATTTAAGAGTTGTTATTAGAAAATTGACATTTAGTACAAAATTGATATCTATAGTACATAAAAATATAGAAACTGTGTGCAAAACAATTTTGAACGTAACAATGCATATTATAGCTACCGGACTAGATCATGCTCTGGTAAATAAATTTTACCTGTTACGATAGGAATTTGTATCAATACTCGAAACAAAATCCAACATTATTTTGAAGGCAATAAAAACAATTTTCTTAAATATGGGTATATACAGCAAGAAATTTTGAAGTAGACATATCTCAAGTGTCATGAACCTGAATCAGTTATGAATAATTGAAATTGTGTTTCTTTTCCATGGACTCCTTCTCATTTAACACTTGATAGCGCCTTCATGTGATTTGAAGCGCTATCGCAGATCAGTTATTTAAATCAAACATATTTTTTTGCAGATTAGAAAAAAATCTGTGCAGATTGAAAATTTGCATAGTAGTTTATTGCATACTAATACCCGTGAATTTAATCATGATAAACTACAATACATACCAAAGCAATATATTGATAAAAACGGAGTCAAAGATAAACGCGATTAAAAAAAAAAGATGAACGAAAGCATTCTAATCCTTTCAAACGTCAACAACATACTTGAACGTATTCATGTTTTAAAATTGCTTTGTCGCCTAATACTTTTAAAAATAAGTTCTTAACAGTACCGTTTCAAAAGATCCTTGATAAAAATAAAAAGCGCAGCCTAGTAATAGTAACACAAAAGACTTCTTTAAATAAAATATTAAAGTACTGGAAGAGTATTATAATATTCAAATACCAATAACGTTACTCTAATGTAAACATTTAAAATTTGTTCTTGGCAATGGCCCAAGTTCTAAAAAAAGAAAATATTATGTACATAAATCACGATTTGCAGGTGTCCTGACGACTTTTGATACAAAATGATTTATTACTGCACTCAGCAAGACTACACATTCTATGTAACTAACATTGCAGTAATATACGAAAACGAGTGAAGTATACTGAAGAGCACAAATACAGTTCAGGTGGTTAAAATGATGAGAGGTCCCGCAGGTAAACACAAACATCGTTTAATCATTTTTTAAATACAGCTTCCCAAGACCTTACAAGTATTATAATAGAGCAAGGAGAAAAATTTTTCTCTTGGTATAATTCCACTTATCATGAAATTGAGCCGCACAATTTTATTTTACTCTGTGTTTTCATCATGTGATACCACAAAGACATAAATATCATGAATAATCAGCCTTCGTGTACATACAGAGAAGATCGCAGGAAGATAAAGACATTTGATGACTTTTTATTTAGAAGTATTTAGAAGTTTGTTAATACTTGATTTGCTCCATTCCAAGGATTAAAATTATACACTTTTAAATTTGTAATTTAAATAGAAAACTTTAAGGGTGAGAATTGTATTGTCGTCTTCTTAGTGACTGATTAACCTGTCGTCCAAGCAATTTTCTGCGTCCTGGATATGGCAGATATGAAGATAGTTTTTCACATTCAATGAGGATCGTACTATGAACATACACTTCGAAATTGCAGTCATTATCATATCATACATTATACCCGATCAGAGAAAAATATTGGTGTATTAAATTTGAAATACCAAACATAGTGGATTTTTAACCAAAATTTTGCTGTATTAAATTTGAAATACCAAACATAGTGGATTTTTAACTAACTGTGTGAATTTATTAATCTACAATACTTTAAAAAACATTAAACTCTCGAAATGAATAGGGTTTTTATTTAATTAAGTATGAACATTGAATGATTTTAAGCGTTAATGCTTTCTTGAAGCCTTGCCCATCAGCCTTTGATCACTAACAGTGATGCTTAAATGCGTATCTCTCAAGCAACAAGTACAAAAGTTGTACGAAAGATGTATAAATGTTTTGTTTTGACAGGTAACAATGCTTGTTGAGTATAAAAATATATAACTGAAACTGTAAATACAACAAAATAACAATGTTCCAGATGGTCTTTTTCGTCTTATGAAATATAGACAATGACCACTTGGTAAAAGGAATTCAACTTGCCATTCACCGTAGAAGTATTCCATAAATTTTAAAAGGACACATTTTTTTACAATGTCAGTAGAGGTTAAACAATAAAGTTTTTGTTAGTTTTGTATCGAAAAGAGAGATCTAAACTTTTATTCTCAGATTAATTTCAAATGTGTATCTTTTTCAGATTTATTATTTTGTTCGCTTTGTTTACAAAACTAACTCAACAATGAATGACAAAGAGTCTATTTTGAAAGATTTGAGAAGACGTGTATCAGCATTGCAATCATATGGTGGCAATAATGAGCTATACTCTATTGTTGTACCCCTCATACAGAAAGAGATGACAATATCAAAATGCCGTGAGCATATATCGGCTTATGAAGAGAAACATCTGTTCTACTTTGCATTGTTTAAACCGCAAATAGAAAATCCGAAAGAAAGTTGGATTGAAAACGCCAAAAGAGATATAAGAAGCATAAGGAAAAATGCAGTTGCTCCATCATTGCGTGAATGTTATGCAGTGAGCGAGGTTATCTCCAGAAGCGTCGTATTAATGTATGAATGTGAAGAAGAAGGATTCATGGGGATAGAAATTGAACCTGTGATCCGTGAGAAGGACGATGCAAATGACCCACCATTGATACTTTTCTTACGATTTGACAGAATATATGTCCACTTCATACGGTGTGATGAAAACATCGATCGTTATATAGACTGTGGTTTAAAAATTACAAATAGAAAACATTCAAAATGTGTTGACAAAAGGTTTCGCAACAACTTTGAAACTTTAACACATTTTCTACTAACAAAAGATAAAAGATTCTTATCTTTTTCGACATCAAGCTATTCAGATGTTTCTTCAGTAGAAATAACCAATATGTATGATCTTTTTGCTCATATTATTTACGGAACTCCAAAACAAGAGAAGGATGTTAAGGAATTCCTAAAAGCACACGTAGAAACTGAGGATTTTATACAAGTTTACATGCAACTTGTAAATGTTGAAGAAAATATTTCAGAGAACATTCAGAAGAACGAAAAGAATGCAGAAACGCTTGGGAAACAGTTATCAAAAGATGCGTTCAGGAAACAATTGACTGATTGGAAATCAGCTAAAACAGTACATTTATTTGCACTAGCAAGTATTTTTAATGCTGCGATTTATGTTGTTTCTCCAAGAGATGTTTCAGGCAGAGAAGAGTCAAATTTGTATCTTCCAATTTGCGGTAGTTACTTGTATACATTTGAATCTCCTTTGGTTTTCAAAAGCAGCAAAGAAAGTCCATCGTTTAAAATAAACCTCAAAGAAGAATGTCTATGCCGTCAAAAAACTCCAGAAATCATTGGGCAGTTCCCCATAGCCAACAACACAATAGATCTTGATCGAATTCGATCGCTGGGTGAGTGAATTTGGTTGAAATATCATATTTAGAATTTATAAAAGAAAAACTGAGTATATATTGAAGCAGGTTTCTCTTACAGGCAAAGATTTTTTTTAATTGAAAATTAGAATTATACACACGTGTCACATTATTTTGTAACACATGTAATGTATTGACCAAGAGGTAATCCAATTATAAATTTTCATTATCGGAAATATCGGATCTAAAACCAATTTCTTAAGTGTCAAAAACTAATTCATCGATGAACAATTAGATTTAGAAACATCAGAAAAAACAATACCATCGTCAAATGTACATTAAAATTATTTCAACAAAAGTTGACATAATAGTTTGAGAGTGCACAAGGAATTAATCATACCTCAATGTTTCAGTAAAAGGATAAACCCGAAAGCTCTGTTTTACATTAAATAGTTTAACAGTTACTTATTTATAAATAATATCCACCTAATCAATTGATTAAAAACAATAAAACCGAAAAAAAGTGCTTATTGTTATTTTGGTTTCAGAATTAATGCCTTGTTGTCCACCCTCTAGTCGTCATGGGCTTCATCAACATTACAAACACATACTGGAAAAGAACAAGTTGATCTATCAGAGAGATGATACACCATGGCCTGGAGGGCTATCTGATGACTACAAACATATCAACGACATTTTAGCAGAAGAAGGGAGGCAATTAGAGCTATTGCTTGGCGGAAAAGGAACACTAGCAAAATGCATAAGCAAAGATGTATTTGGAAATGAAGACGTAGAATTACCCATGAGGTGCGTATAAATAATGGTGCGTTTCAAAGTTTGATACAAAGTATAGATTTTATCAACTGTAGCGATTCAGTATATAAAAATAACGGAATATTTAACTTCTTTGCAGTTTTCCGGAGAACAATTTCGAACGGTCTCTTCAGATAGCAGCTGACTGGACGGGGTTTCCAATATACATTTTTCAAAACTCCAAGGAAAATTTCAGTTGGGAGATTAAAACTCCAACGACCTATGTCAAAGCAAAAAATTGCCGATACTTTATTACATTATTCGTCCAGAAGAAAAATGGAAGAGAATATGTTGATCGAATCATTTCAAAGACTGGATGTAACTGTATGCTGGCCCCTCCATATGTTGCCAAAAAAGTCGATGGTAAAGTGAAATGTTTAAGCAGGATCACAATAAAATGTTTCATAGTTAAATAGATAGATACATGTAGATGAGGTCTGTAGGTGAGACAGACAGACAGACAGACAGAAAAATGGATTGATAAACAGATAAACCGATAGCAAGATGGATATCAATATTCCTATTGCATTTTGATTGCGTTTAATGCTGTAATATTTATGTTAAAATACATAAATCATCGATATGACCCAACACACTAAGTAGAATGTTTGATTACAATATTGTATCTTTCTTCCTCTCATGCTGAAATATGATTTAATATATATTAAACAAGAGTGTCATACTGGGTAAAATTTCAGTTTTCAATTCTTATACAGTTTCAGAAAATCAAGAAATAGGAAAAAACAAACGACATCGGCCGCTTATTACGTTTTTCCCAGTAAACCCTCCTGAAAACTGGTTTTGTGATGATGTACGTAGAGAAATGAACATAATTCCGATACATTCTGAGCTTCGTCTTGTCATGGAAAGAACTGACATGGAAGACCGTATGATAGACACGATTTCCGACTACACACATTCCTTGTATCGATGCATGAGCAAAGATATATTTGGCAGTGAAGAACAATACCAAACAATCATGCAGGAAGTAATAGCAGAAATAAAAGAAACTCCAAACATATATGGTCCCCTTCTAATTGCAGAGAAAGAAAGTGCTGATAGAGAGTCTTTGAAAAACTTCAAATACCGAGACCATAAAGTTTTGGATGCTTTTAGATTTCGTGATACAATACTTAAAGAGTCTGCGACTTTCTTCACTGAGAGAATTGAAGACGGGATGACATTACAGGATCTAGAACTGATCGCAGCAGCAACGTGTTTCCAAGTACCAATATATGTTCTGAGTGCTAGCATACATGAAGACAGAATTGAAACAGAATGGAAGCTCTATAGTCAAATCAGAAGACGAAAACAGCCTAAAGATTTTCTGAGAAGACGACAATATTTAGCTCATATAGATGCCGTTTACAAATGCCTATTTGATGCTGAAAATGTTTCAAAGTTTCACATTACTCTCTTCAGGACCTTTTCAGGACAATTTCACAGAATTGCAGCCAGGTACAGAGTATGTAACTGTTTGATGGACCCACCAGTGGCTTTTGTACCGCAAAAACATAAACATGATAATCAATCAGGTAATTACCCATGAAATAATAATTTTTTATATGTTAAGATATGTTTTTGCAATTTCATTATTTTATACACTTATATGAATAACTAACTCAAGTTTTAAATAAAAACTTTTATTTTAAGACTTTAGGATATTCTACGACACAAACCTTGCTAAATCTACACTAACTACCGCAAAATTGGCACTGGATATGTGGATGAGATGCAACATGGCTTTAGAAATTCTGTGTAGCGAGATCATTGATGAATTAGAGGGACGAAGAAGAAATGTAAATATTTCAAATATTGTGGGGTCTTCAGTAGGCATTGCAGGATCAGCACTTGCCATTGCAGGAGTTATTGTAGCTCCATTTACAGCGGGAGTATCCCTTGGTTTGACAGTTGGTGGAGCTGTTATTGGTTCTGTAAGTTGTGTAACTGTCGTTGGATCAACAGTAACCGAAGTAGTGTTAAATAGGGATGCAAATGCAAAGTTTCAGCGCTATTACATGAATTTTCGCGAACGATCTAGAGTCTTGGAAGATTCCTTGAAAAAACTCCAAAAATTAATTCAGGTAATACAGGAACGGACAATGCATACAGACGATGCAAACGGGGTTGGTGCAACAGCACTTCAAGTTGCAGCTGGAACATTGTCTATGATCAGCAGTATACCTATAGCAGTTGCACGCGTAGTCCTAAGCGCTGCTTCATTTGCCGACATTGTACTGCCTCCTTTTACAGCTGTTCTTGATGTAGGTTTCCTAGTTTATAGTGTTTACAATCTAGTAAAGGGATCGAAGACAAATGTCACAGAGAAACTGCGGTCTTTTCGATCCGTTCTGAGAGCATCAAGAACCCAGCTGAGGATTATGGCGTACGGAAACAAGATCAAATATTTGCAAAATCCGTCTAATAAGAAGTGAAACGTAATTGTTATATTTTCATGAAAATGCATAGGAATAATTGACATCGTCGTTTATAAAACGCTAAGCGTTTTATAGACTTTGCATCTGAAGTTTGATTACACTAAAAGTTATTTGTCTCTGCTATTCTAATATTGTTTTCTAGTTTGATATATGTTTATTATTTACAGTTGTCTCTTTATATAATATTTTTCACTTACACTTCAAATCTACGGAATCATTTTGCAAAAAGCTTTAATTTACTGGTATTCGATCATTTAATCTTCATTGCCAAATTCTGTTCAGCCAATATCCCTGACCTTATTGTGTCTATCAATCATAAAGCAATTTTTTTTTATAACATTGTCATAAATGTTTTCAGTAAGTTATTTGAACATTTATTTTTAATTTGACCACGTACGGACTACAATTATTAACACCACTAGCGCCAAACGATGATTCCTTATTTCATGTACTTACAGAAATACCTATATAAATATTTTTACTTACACGTAAAATTCAGAATAATTCAAATTCTTTCAATTTTGCTAACATCCAAATCCCGCATGTTCCCCAGCAGTGTGCGTAATTATGTTAATTTATTGTGTAGAATGTGTAGTACAAGACAAGTGCGATATACGTCACTTTTGTCCATTTTGTCAATAAAAACGAATAAATAAAAATTAAAACTGTACTCTTATAATAGACAAAAACACTTGAAATTGTAAAGAACAAGCGCACTAAGTTCAAATATAAATGATATTTTAGTAATATATGCTGTTGATGTTATTTTGTCGAAAACAGCATTAAATTGAATTCAAGAATTCGTTATTTCAAATTTAATTTGTTAAAACAGATTTTAAAATCTGAAATAACGAATTCAGCGAATTTGTTATAACAGATAAAATTCGTTATAACGAATTCCTAAAATTTGTTATTACAAATTTATTTCGTTATAACGGATTCAACAATTAGTTATAACGATTTAAATTTGTTTTAACAAATTCAAGAATTCGCTATATCAAATTCAAAAATATTTTTTGATAGGTCCTAAATGGGCTTCCGTAGTACGGTCCAATAGGAAATGAAAAATATCATGTTCATAAGTTTTTAAGTGTTCAGTTTTTGAGTTGGGTAATGCTAATATTAGATAATTTAACTTTGGTACACTAGTATTCTTTCCCAAATTGCGTAACTTCAGATACAGATGATTTATTCTAAACGAAATTTTGAATCGGAGGTGCATCCAGCAAGGCATGAGATTTTGTTTACGTCGAAGTTACACACATACTTGAACATCAAATCTGTGCATTTCCATCCCACTCCCCTCCAGAAAAACGCAAATTAAAAATTCAAATGACCTCCCATTTTTGCCAAACGTGAATATTCAGACATCTCACACATTATTTTTTATTTCGTAAAAGTCGGGAATAATTTTGCCCCAGCCATGTTTTGACGTGAAAGTGTGCATGTACCGTTCCGTTCTTATAATGGACTTAATACCAATATAATATTTCTACCATTGTTTATTCTTTTATCCATTTAAACATTTTTTATATTAATACTGTTTTACAAAGTCTTTTGTTTTGCTACATACAATACATTATACATGAAATACTGTCAAAATTGATAAACTTGATCAGCATTGGTGAAAAAGCTCGAATTTTACGTGACAATGCCGAATTTTGACGCAATGAGACATATTCAAACATATTGTTTCCTAAAATTTAAATTATGAAACTCCCATTTTTTTCCATCCAAATTCTAAATTATGAAAGAAACAATTTTATGATATTTAACTGTCATCAAAATGGAACCAATTTCATCAATATATTCACTGCATGTGTGGCAAGCGGAAAAACCCCCCAAAACATCAAGGAAGACTTGGAAAGGGATTTAAAAGAAGCAATAACCGTTAAAATGTTATTGATGAATAGATGAGGAGAATCTTCAATAAAAACATTACGAGATACATTCACTTGCTATTTGATAACTTTACCTGCCACAACATAGAGATAGATGATAAGGTTGGACTAAAATATATTAGTTTGGTCTTGCACCTTTCTTTTAATTTCAGTTTATGCAAGAAAAGTGACACAATTACATACATGGGATGTAACAGTCTTTGCTTGTCGTATTTCCATTACAGTGACACACGTATTTACCCAACTGATCTTCGCACGTACCGCCATTTTGACAGGGGTTGCTTAAACAGTCGTCTATATCTTAATAAACAAAACCCAAACCGTGTGTTATATAAAAAGAGAGTTTTGAAAATTATTATGATACCAAATATTCATTAGTTTGTTTATAAAACCATATATACAAGGATTGATACAAAAGTAATGTCACACAATGCACCTTGCATCTCATGGCCGCTTTATAGGATGAAATGATAACACATTTGAATTAAAAATTTGATTAAAGTTTGTTAAAGAATTAAAATTATATTAATTTTTATAACATGATATATGCGTGACATCGCTGCGTCATGAGTTTACATTTTTTTTTAGAAAAGGTTTTTATTTCAGATAAATTTACATGCATCAAAATTTGAAAAAGATATGTCATAGACGTTTTTCGTTTCCCCCCAAAAATAAATGTCTGTTTTTATAACGGGAACGTTACCGTCCATTTTGGATAACTACATGTATGCGGGGCCCTTTTGCTTAGATAAGGGAATAAAAGTGTTGGACATGCAAATAGTGATACGATTCATTTTTTGCTTTGATAGAAACAAATTAGAAGAAAAAGCACTGGAATTGATTTATTCACTTAAACAGGAGAACGAGTAAATAGGTACCCTTAACGTAGTTCCAATGTCTATATAAAAGAATATGTAAATAAATTATTAAGATAATCGGACAACTTCACTCCTAGCATATCAGTCACCACCCGAATGAATCATCATGTTGATATATATATATATATATATATATATATATATATATATATATATATATATATATATATATATATATATTCCCTCAGTATTGAAAGTTTGGGTATTCGCTTTGTACCTACTGTTACAAGTTTGTAGTTCGTTAAGTTAACTCTGCGCCATACTTGAGCCTGACGCATGATGCACCCCTCTGCTGTTGCTGATTTTGTTTCACCGCTTCATTTCAAAATTCGTCAAATCACCATCCTTTTGTTGGAAAGATTTTCTAGGCGCATTTATTGCATATAGTAGTCTCTTTTCATTTACTATTTAATAATTTACAAACCAAATAAAACAGTTTGTATATATCTGTTCGGAAATTATTGAGACATTTACTCTTACTCCCTTGGGAAAAAGATAACTCATTAAGGTCAAGATCTAGTAAATGAAAGGTATCTACAGGTTTATGAAATTAAAGATATAAATTCTTTTCATGATGCTTCATAACAAAAGCTTTGTTAGATAGGGTGTACCGGGGCTAAGTTTTTGGTAAACATAATGAAAAATCATGTTTTAAAGTGTCATATTCAATGAAATATGAAGGAAATAAGGAACAAATTTAGGAGTTTTGTCCATTTTTGACTAATAATATATATATAAAATGCATACAGTCTCTCAAAAAACGGACTGAAACAAGCTTTCGACTTCTTCTTTAAAATGATTTCAAATTGAATATAGGTATCGGCGCGCATTACTTTTCCCATGATTTAACATAAAATGTCAAGTAAATCAGGATACCTTTTATTAACGTTATTGAAACAAATGTCATAATTTGTTTATTTTTGTAAGCTTATATATATCAATTGACTACAAACTCAATGGAACATCATTTTACCGTTTATCCTTGCTCCAAAGCGCTTTAAACATGTTACAAAAGATGGGAAAACATTAACTATTCTTCATTTTTCAACTTTTCTTTTGATTTTAAAATGGCAACAATTACATACTAATCTCCCTATTCCTGATTTTTTGTGAACAAATCGAGATATTCTTCACAAAAGTAAACTTACAGTAGCTGTGAAACGTATCCAGTATCCATTCAGTATGTACAGGTATATCTTAGATCTGTTGAAATCATTTTGCATTTAAAAAGTACTTGGTATTTAGCCTTTTGTTTTAATTCTAGATAAACAATCAGGCTCCACCGTCACCAACTTTCCTCAAGTCATTACTCAGCCTCAAGTCTGAGTTTTTACCTCAAATTCATGCACTTTTCCTTTAAGGATTTGAGTTGAGGACTGATCTGAGGGATTTAAAAATTTTGGTGACGGTGGGGCCAGTATATTATCCTTTGATCCCTTCCCATCGTATAGTTTTTGTTTATGCAATTTCCTTGGCTAAAAAAGGTTTTTTTCCGAGATTCCCACGAATTCTATGAATATTTGCTGCGCCGCCTTGATGTCAAATTTCAATATACCGTCACAGTCAGATTTCCATTGCTTGGTAAATATTTTTGTATTCTCTCCTTATTTCAAATCGAACACTAGTAAAACTTGCACAAAAGTTAGCCACAATTAATAGAAAAAAAGAACCTAGATAATTTGATTAATGTTTCTTTTGTCATTAATTGTGAGCCTACCAACATTTAAAACATAGATGTTTAATTTTTTTTCACTCCGATTGTGCGCCAGTGCCGGGTAAACCGACCACCGCTTCTTTGTGCACCGTCGTAAAACAAATAATTAACTATATTGTAATGTTTCTTTGCTTAATTATTTGTGTTTCTTCAATGAGTGTGCCAACTTTTTACTTGTCTCCATTATTTCTGAACAACTTTCATAATTTTTTACTGACTAAAAAGTAACTTTAAAAACGTTTTATATGCAAATAATTCAAAACAGACAATTCATAAGAAACACAAATGTCGTATGTACCATTTACAATCTTGTTATTAGGATTATTTATTTTCTATTTCCTATGAAACAAAACTGATTTCAATTGTCAGCAATATTCTTTCGTGCTGTACATATTACCTTACTGTATGGGAGTTGGATAATTTTTTTTATTAGTTTAATATTGAGCATATAAATTTCACCAACGTTAATTTTTCCCTACTTATATGTCTACGAGGAAGAATTTTTTAAATATATAGATCCTTATGCAAAGGATAATTTCCTTTTTTATGTTTGATTTTAGCTTCAATCTTGCATGTTTATTATATATCGTCGTTAAAACGTATTGGCAATTTCTTAAGTATTACAATGCTATTAAAGCGCGAAATCGACTAGATTTTTTACAAGCATTTAGTTTCTCAACATAGAGCAATTTTGCTCGGTTTGTGACTTGCCTATCATATTACATTTTGGAATTAATTTTAGTTTTTATGTACCTTCTTAAATCATTTGGACAACCCACAAAGCAATATTATTATGCTAAAAAGGAAATAAGAAATGGTAGCAAGGAAAACTATTTAAAAGATGTTCCAGTATTTACCAGTTAAAAAAAATGTTAAATGATGATAATGCTGAAAAGATTGTTACATGTATATGTTACAACGTCGCGACTCAATCGCAACTTCTTGGGCCTTTCCGGCAAGCTCGGAAAAACACCTCGAATGTATTAACATTACCGGATGTTAGAATTTTATACAAAATGGAGGCGCTTCCTATTAAAATAAGTATCGGCTAGACAGCCTTATAAGTCGCTTCTGTGTTATATTTTAGGGTATATCATTTACTTTAATGAAGTCTAGCTTACATCTAAACAGATCGTAAAATGTGTTGTGTCTATATCAAGTTTTATAAAAAGGGGGGTTGTCATGGACTCCTAGGTAATACATTCGAGGTGCTTTTCCGAGCCTGCCGGAAAGGCCCGAGAAGTTGCGATTGGGTCGCGACTATCTTCTGTGGTAAATATTTGATAAATGTCAAACCAGATCCTAATTTTATCAATGTTTTTACATTTTCATTCAAAATATAAGCCGAACGATTTACTTGATTTGAAATGATTTTTTAACGACATGCTGACATTAATTAAAAATTGAACATGACTGCTGTGTTTTAAAATGAAAATGTTATCGTCACTGCACGTTAAAACATCCACATTACTATTGTTTCTAAAGATAATGCACTCCGTGTGGCAACGTATAGAGCTTTAAAAATAGATTTTTACTGTTAGATAAAGATTTAAATACAACGTGCAGCTTGCTGCATGTTTAAAACGATCGATTTGCGCCAGCTTAAGTCAACATTTTCTATTGTTTATCCAGAGTACGTCCGCGACAAATTCTTTCTGTGGACTACGACCCTTTTCTGCAAGTGGGTGAGTTGTTGTCATATATAATGTACAATGTAGTTTAATTTCTGTCAAATTGATGTTTTTGAACAGGTTAGTGCCCAGAAATTGGCGTCTGCACACTCGAAATTAAAAATAATATATTGCTTTGAGAGCTGTAATTAGAAATCATGTTTGCAATATATTGGTATCTAAAAAATAAAGAAAATTGACATTGAGTACAAATTCAATATCCGTAGTGCATAAAGATATAGAATCTGTGTGCAAAACAAATTTGAACGTAACAATGCCTATTTTAGTTACCGGACTAGATCATGCCTTAGTAAATAAATTTTACCTGTTACAATAGGAATTTTGTATCGATACTCGAAACAAAAATTTAACATTATTTTGAAGGCAATGGAAACAAGGTTCTTAAGAATGAGTGCAAAAAAATAAAGAAATTTGGAAATAGACATAAGCCAAGTGTCATGAACCTAAATCAGTTATGAATATTAGAATTGACGAAATTATGTTGCTTTTACATAGGGTACCTTATCATTTAAAACTTGATGATGCCTTTATATGAATTGAGGCGCTATTGGAAATCAATTTTTTAAGTTGAACACATTTTTTTGCATTTAGAAACGAAGTGTTATATTGAACATTTGCACAGTAGTGTTTTGCATACCAATACCCGTGCATTTCATCATGATAAACTACAATCCATACCAAAGCATTATATTTACAAAAACGGGGTCAAGGAGGAACGCGACTTTTTTTTCAAAAGAAAGGGGCAGACGATTGATTTCTAATTCTTTTAAACATTAACAACATACTTGAACATATTCATGTTCTAAAATTGCTTTGTCGCCCAAAGACTTTTTCCAAATAAGTTCTTAACAGTACCTTTTCAACGGATCATTGATAAAAATGAAAGGTGTAGCTTAGTAATAGTTACACAACAGACTTATTTAAATGAAATATTTAGGTACTGGAAGAGTATTCTAATATTTAGATACCAATCACTTTACGCTAACGTAAACATTTAAAGTTTGTTTTTTGGCAGTGGCCCAAGTTCTAAAAAAAGAAAATATTACGTACCAAAATCACGATTTGCTGTTGTCCTAACGACTTTGATATAAAATGATTTATTACTGCACTCAGCAAGACTACACATTCTACATAACTAACATTACAGTAATGCACGAAAACGACTGAAGTATACTGAAGGGCACACATACAGTTCAGGTGGTTGAAATGATAAAAAGTCCTGTGGGTAAAAACAAACATCGTATATATATAAAATTTTTAAATACATCTTCCCAAGAGCTTGCAAATATTATAATAGAGCCATGAGTAAAAAAATTCTCTTGGTAATAATTCCGCTTATCTTGAAATTGAGCCGCATATTTTAATTTTTATTTTATTTTGTGTTTTCATTATGTGATATCCCAAGGACATATGTAAATATCATGAATAACCAGCTTTCGTCGGCATACGGAAAAGATCGCCGGAAGATAAAGACATTTCATTACTTTTTATTTAGAAATATTTAAAAGTTTGTTAATATTTAACTTGCTCTATTCCAAGGCCTTAAATCATACACTTTTAAATTTGTCTTTTAAATAGAAAACTTTAAGTGTAAGAATTGCATTGTCGTCTTCCTAGAGACTGATTAAACTGTCGTCCAAACAATTCTCTGCGTCCTGAAAATGGCAGATATGAAGATAGTTTTCCCAATTCAATGGGGATCGTTCTATGAAAATCCACTTCGAAATTGCAGTCATTATTAAATCATACATTATACCCGATTAGAGAATGATTTTGCTGTTTTAAATTTGAAATACTAAACATAGTGGATTTTTAACTAACTGTGTGAATTTATTCATCTACAATACTCGAAAACATTAAAATCTCGAAATGAATAAGGTTTTTAGTTTATTAAGTATGGACATTTAATGATTTGAAGTGTTAGTGTTTTCTTGAAGCCGTGCCCATCAGCCTTTTATCACTAACAGCGTTGCTTAAATTTGTATCTCCCAAGCAACAAGCAGCAAGTTGCAAGAAAGAATAATAAATGTTTTGTTTTAAAGGGCATCAATGCTCATTGAGTATAAGAATATATAACTGAAACTGTAAATACAAGAAAATAACAATGTTCCAGCTGGTCTGTTTTTTGGTCTTTTGAAATATAGACAATGATCACTTGGTAAAAGAAATTTAACTTGCCATTCACCATAGAAGTATTCCATAAATATTAAAAGGACACATTTTTTACAATGTCAGTAGAGGTTAAACAATAAAGCTTTTGTTAGTTTTGTTTCGAAAAGAGGGATCTAGACCTTCATTGTCAGATTAATTTCAAATATGTATTTTTCAGATTTCTTATTACTTTGTTTCCAAAACTAACTCAACAATGAATGACGAAGAGTCTATTTTGAAAGATCTGAGAAGACGTGTATCAGCATTGCAAGCATATAGTGGCAATAATGAGCTATACTCTATTGTTGGACCACTCATACAGAAAGAGATGACGGCATTAAAATGCCGTGAGCTAATATCAGCTTATGAAGAGAAACATTTGTTCTACTTTGCATTGTTTAAACCGCAAATAGAAAATCCGAAAGAAAGTTGGATTGAAAACGCCAAAAGAGATATAAGAAGCATAAGGAAAAATGCAGTTGCTCCATCATTGCGTGAATGTTATGCAGTGAGCGAGGTTATCTCCAGAAGCGTCGTATTAATGTATGAATGTGAAGAAGAAGGATTCATAGGAATACAAATTGAACCTGTGATCCGTGAGATGGACGATGAAAATGACCATCCATTGATACTTTTCTTACGATTTGACAGAGAAAATGTCCATTTCATACGATGTGATGAAAACATCGATCGTTATTTAGACTGTGGTTTAAAAATTACAAATAGAAGACATTCAAAATGTGTAGACAAAAGGTTCCGCAACAACTTTGAAACTTTAAGACATTTTCTACTAACAAAAGAAAAAAGATTCTTATCTTTTTCAAAATCTAGTTATTCAGATGTTTCTTCAGTAGAAATAACCAATATGTTTGATCTTTTTGCTCAGATTATTTACGGAACTCCAAAAAACGAGAAGGATGTTAAAGATTTCCTAAAAGCACACGTAGAAGCTGATGATTTTGTTCAGGTTTACATGCAACTTGCAAATGTTGAAGAAACTATTTCAGAGAAAAGTCAGAAGAACGAAACAAATGCAGAGACGCTTGGGAAACAGTTATCAAAAGATGCGTTCAGGAAACAATTAACTGATTGGAAATCGGCAAATGCAGTACATTTATTTGCACTAGCAAGCATTTTTAATGCTGCAATTTATGTTGTTTCCCCAAAAGATGTTTCAGGCAGGGAAGAGTCAAATTTGTATCTTCCAATTTGCGGTAGTTACTTGTATACATTTGAATCTCCTTTGGTTTTCAAAAGCAGCAAAGAAAGTCCATCATTTGAAATAGACCTCAAAGAAGAATGTCTATGCAGTCAAAAAACTCCAGAGATAATTGGGCAGTTCCCAATTGCCAACAACACAATAGATCTTGATCGAATTCGATCGCTGGGTGAGTGAGTTTGTTTCAGTTATCATATTTGGAATTTATAAGAAAAAACTTAGTATGTGTTGAAGCAGCTTTCTCTTACAGGCAATTTTTTTTAGATTGAAAATTAGAATTATACACACGTGTCACATTATTTTGTAACACGTGTAATGCATTAACCAAGAGTTAATCTTATATTTTTTCATTATCAGGAATGTCGAATCTAAAACTAAATTATAAAGTGTCAAAAAACCAATTCATCGATGAACAATTAGATTTAGAAATGTAAATTAAAATTATTTCAACAAAAGTTGACATAATACTTTGAGAGTGCACAAGGAATTAATCATTCCTCAATGTTTCAGTAAAAGGATAAACCTAAAAGCTCTGTTTTACATTAAATCGTAAAACAGTTACTTATTTTTAAAAATACACATAATTAATTGATTAAAAACAATAAAACGGAAAAAAGTGCTTATTGTTATTTTGGTTTCAGAATTAATGCCTTGTTGTCCACCCGTCAGTCGTCATGGGCTTCATCAACATTACAAACACATACCGGAGAAGAACAAGTTGATTTATCAGAGAGATGATACCCCATGGCCTGGAGGGCTATCTGATGACTACAAACATATCAACGACATTTTAGCAGAAGAAGGGAGGCAATTAGAGCTATTGCTTGGCGGAAAAGGAACACTAGCAAAATGCATAAGCAAAGATGTATTTGGAAATGAAGACGTAGAATTGCCCATGAGGTGCGTATTAATAATACTGCGTTTCAAAGTTTGATACAAAGTATAGATTTTATCAATTGTAGCAATTCAGTACAAAAAAATAACTGAATATTCAACTTCTTTGCAGTTTTCCGGAGAACGATTTCGAACTGTCTCTTCAAATAGCAGCTGACTGGACGGGATTTCCAATATACATTTTTCAAAACTCCAAGGAAAATTGCAGTTGGGAGATTACAACTCCAACGACTTATGTCAAAGCCAAAAATTGTCGATACTTCATAACATTATTCCTCCAGAAGAAAAATGGCAGAGAATATGTTGATAGAATCACTTCAAAGACTGGATGTAACTGTATGCTTGCTCCTCCATATGTTGCCAGAAAAGTAGAAGGTAAAGTTAAATGTTTACGCAGGAATCACAAAAAACTGTATCATAGATAAATAGATAGATGGATGAGGTCGGAAGATGAGACAGACATAGAAACATATGGATTGATAAACGGACGAACCGATAGCAAGATGGATATCAATATTCATAAAGCATTTTGATTGGGTTTAATGCTGTAATATTTATGGTAAAATACATAAATCATCGATGTAACCCAAAACACTAAGTAAAATGTTTGAAGAAAATCTTGTAACTTTCTTTCTCTCTCATTCTGAAATATGATTTAATATATATTAAACAGGAGTCTGGATAAAATCTCAGTTTTCAATTTCTATACAGTTTCAGAAAATCAAGAAATAGGCAAAAACAAACGACATCGGCCGCTTATTACGTTTTTCCCAGTAAACCCTCCTGAAAACTGGTTTTGTGATGATGTACGTAGAGAAATGAACATAATTCCGATACATTCTGAGCTTCGTCTTGTCATGGAAAGAACTGACATGGAAGACCGTATGATAGACACGATTTCCGATCACACACATTCCTTGTATCGATGCATGAGCAAAGATATATTTGGCAGTGAAGAACAATACCAAAAAATCATGCAGGAAGTAATAGCAGAAATAAAAGAAACTCCAAACATATATGGTCCCCTTCTAATTGCAGAGAAAGAAAGTGCTGATAGAGAGTCTTTGAAAAACTTCAAATACCGAGACCATAAAGTTTTGGATGCTTTTAGATTTCGTGATACAATACTTAAAGAGTCTGCGACTTTCTTCACTGAAAGAATTGAAGATGGGATGACATTGCAGGATCTAGAACTCATCGCAGCAGCAACGTGTTTCCAAGTACCAATATATGTACTTAGTGCTAGTATACATGAAGACAGAATTGAAACAGAATGGAAGCTCTATAGTCAAATAAGAAGACGAAAACAGCCGAAAGATTTTCTGAAAAGACGACAATATTTTGCTCATATAGATGCCGTTTACAAATGCCTATTTGATGCCGAGAATGTTTCAAAGTTTCACATTACTCTCTTCCGGACCTTTTCAGGACAATTTCACAGAATTGCAACCAGGTACAGAGTATGTAACTGTTTGATGGACCCACCAGTGGCTTTTGTACCGCAAAAACATAAACATGATAGTCATTCAGGTAATTACCCATAAAATAATAATGGGCAGTTGTCTTTCTACACAATTTTTTATATGTTAAGATATGCTTTTGCAATTTCATTATTTTATACACGTATATAAATAACTCACTGAAGTTTTTAATAAAACTTTTATTTTAAGACTTTAGGATATTCTACGACACAAACCTTGCTAAATCTACACTAACTACCGCAAAATTGGCATTGGACATGTGGATGAGATGCAACATGGCTTTAGAAATACTGTGTAGCGAGATCATTGATGAATTAGAGGGCCGGAGACGAAATGTAAATATTTCAACTATTGTGGGGTCTTCAGTAGGCATTGCAGGATCAGCACTTGCCATTGCAGGAGTTATTGCAGCTCCTTTTACAGCGGGAGTGTCCCTTGGTTTGACAGTTGGTGGAGCTGTCATTGGTTCTTTAAGTGGTGTAACTGTTGTGGGAGCAACAGTAACCGAAGTAGTGTTAAATAGGGATGCAAATGCAAAGTTTGAGCGCTATTACATGAATTTTCGCGAACGATCTAGAGTCTTGGAAGATTCCTTGAAAAAACTCCAAAAATTAATTCAAGTAATACAGGAACGGACCATGCATACAGACGATGCAAACGGGGTTGATGCAACAGCACTTCAGGTTGCAGCTGGAACACTGTCTATGATCAGGGGTATACCTATAGCAGTTGCACGCGTAGTCCTACGCGCTGCTTCATTTGCCGACATTGTACTGCCTCCTTTAACAGCTGTTCTCGATGTAGGTTTCCTTGTTTTTAGTGTTTACAATCTAGTAAAGGGATCAAAGACAAATGTCACAGAGAAACTGCGGTCTTTTCGATCCGTTTTGAGAGCCTCAAGAACCCAGCTAAGCATAATGGCGTACGGAAACAAGATCAAACATTTGCAAAACCCAATGTATGGGAAGTGAAACGCACTTGAGTTTTTTTATGGGACTGCATATAATTTAGTTAACAATATCACCTATAACTTGCTTAGCTTGTATAGACTTTACACCCTCATTATTATTATTATACGAAAAGTTATTTTTCCGTGCTATTCTTAAATTGTATTTGACTTTAGAATGTGTTTGATAAATGCAGTTGTCTCTATATATAATGCTGTAGACTTACACTTCAGATCTATTGATTCATTTTGTAAAGAGCTTCACAACTTTATGTCATTTGCCTTCATTTCGAATGTCTTTTTAGCAATATTCATCACCTTAATGTGCATATTAATCGTCATTAGTGTTCTCAAAAAGTTAATTAGAAATTTATGAATTTTTACCCTTACATTTGTCATAGCATTTTATGTAAGAAAATGATGACGTACATTTACAGTGTACAATATATTTACAATCTACTGCGTTTTTTTCATTATATCCGGTGATCTTTTAATGCTTTTAAATGCAACAACCCAATCGCTGTGTATGAATATATATGTAATTTCCAAACATTGATTTCAATATTATCGGTGTGAAAATATAACTCATACATGTTGTTTACCGCAATGTTTTACAATTATTCAACAGGAAAGTTGTTTCTATTGTTAAAAGCAAAATTTGAAGAATGATTTTTAATGGATTATATTTTCAAGGCTTATCTCAACAGTCTGTGTGAAAACCAGTGTAGAACGAATCTAGAAGCAACTTATAACTATTTTTTTTAATTAATAAAGTATTATATTTCATCAATAAGGGAATGTAAATACAAGTTTATAACTTATGATAACGTAGCTTCTGTCTATTTGACTGTTATGTTAATGGGGTCTTACAAAGTTGCATCATATTTCTTGGTTTAGATTGAATTTCAATCAAGATAACTCGGACATTAGAGCAGGCATCTTCTGTTTTAAAACTGTATTATAAATCACGGACTCCAGGTATAATTGTGCAAATTATAAAGAAGAATACCCTGGAATTACGATTCAACAAGTAACAGATTCTTTACATCGTGAGATTTCAAAGGATTGGGTCCGTACAGTGGCTGTTATGAATTTTTTTTCTTCATTGACAGACATCTTCATTGATAAAAAAGGACGTCATTTGGAGCACTCTCGATGAATTTGTTGTGTTTTTATAAACATCGTCTTATTTTTAAAAACATATAAATGTAAAATTTGTTGATTGAAAATTTACATTATATGTAATAATCAAATTGCATTTTGACGTTATGGGGCACTGTATATAATGCTGTTGAACAGGCAAAGTTTAGGCAATGTGTTAATAAAGAATTTATTGCAAAATAAAAGTTTGGTTTATAACAGATAAAAAAAAACATTTGAAAATGTACATTTAAATTCTTCGTTCAAAAAGTGTATTTCTTTTAATTGTTTTTGAAACATTTAAAAAAAAACCAAATAAAACGGGAAAAATGATTAGATTTAATATCACGGATCCCCCTCCGCCAATTATTATGGAATATCTAATGTCTTCCAAAGTGACACACAAATCATATAGTCAATCTGCTTCATCTTTTCTCCACTGTGATCCAGATTTTGTCCTTTGGATGAGTAACTATACCAAATTTTGGAGTCACCATTTGGCCTTCAACCAATTTTACCCGGAAAATTTTCAGGATATTGACTAGCAAAGCAATAGCTCCAATCATAGCCAGGTTGTATCCGGGACACATTCTTTTGCCAGCGAATCCAAAGGGTTGAAACGCATATGCTGGTCTTGATTTTATATTTGCTTCAGAAAATCGATCTGGGTCAAACCTTTAAAAGTAGTAGAAAAAGTAAAACAGAATAAAAAATGGTGTTCTCACTTTCAAACTAATTGGACATTTTTATAGTCACTGGAAAACGTCTTTACGACAAATTTGTGAATGTAAAAATAAAATTATTTTTACCGCTATACGTTTTTGTGTAGACACATTTGTGCTTTATTTTGATACTAGTATCAAACACTTTCATTAATTTTTACTACATCTTTATAGTCTCTGAAAAACGTATATACGACATATCCGTTGCACCAATATCAAAATAACAAAAAAGGATTATTATTACATTATTAGGCCTATCCTTTTAATGTTTTTCTTTGTGCTTAATTTTGATACTAGTATCAAACATATTTATACAATTTAACCTTAAATCAAAAAATTTTTTTAATACTTTAATAAAACACGGCCATTAGAATTGAATCTTTAATAAATAAATTGTATCTAACCATAACATTAGCAATATTTTTCCACCTTCTAAAGAAGAGGATAAAATATATTTCGCTGAACAATCAACCCAAATAAAAAAATAATTATTATTAAAGCGTAACTAACCTTTTAGGATTCAAAAAATATTTTTCACTTTGGAGACTTGCGCCAAGTGCGTGAATTACAGATGTCTAAAAATAAAATAATAATAAACATAATCGAATGGATAATATCAATACAATCAACCAAAACTTACCAAATTTACATCACTGAGTGTCTCTGTCTTCGTGGCATATAAAACAATAGCCTGCATTGAGATTTTCTTTTTATTTAAAAGATCATATAAAGTTTATTTTAATCAAAGACTTTTTATTTGAGGTAGATAAAAAAAAATGTCCATTGGTATAAAAAGACTATAAACATATTAGATTTATAATACCATTTGCTATGTCTTCAATGACATACTATAATGCAAGGCATTTGAAGGTGAAAATGTAGACTAAAAATTCCATTGTTGTGATATTTTTTGTATACGTTATATCGTACTTTTACAGGGATTTTATATCCTCCGAGTTCTGAGTCATTATCTTGGTACCTGGCCGTCCATGGTATTATTACAGCACATCTAATTGTCTCGTTTATCACTTTATGTAGATACCTGAAATACAAAATATGAAAACACTTAGACAACATACGTGCATGGAATTTAATAAGAGAAGACATTTCAATTTGAATTGTTTGTCTAAATCAAATATTTTGGGTACAGTGGGAATGTCTTTTGATCAATTTTTTTATGCGAAAGTATAATAGAATATGAACATGTAGCTTAACAGAAAAATTTTGCTGCACCAGAGTTTTGAAGTTTTAAGTGATACCTTTATTTCATGAAATTTACTAGCTATGACAATTCACTCTAAACAGTATATTCTTTTACCAAATAGACTTACTTAAGATCCTTAGCTGATCTGGGGTCTACATCACTAGTGCCGATCACTTGGTCAATTTCTGTGTAAACGTTTTCCTGGACATCAGGATTAGTAGAGAGAAAGTACAACGCCCACGTTAACACTATATAAAAAGAAGAGACTTAAAAAAAAATCTTAAGAATATTATGACATTGACTTATTTAAGCCTATATTGTTTATGTCGATTAAGGTGGTATAGACCATCTGTCAATTTGGAGATGGATTCAAGTACATTATAACTTAAATACCTTCAACGGTTTAGTATTTTTAAATTTTACAATACTTAACCAAAAAATACGTTATAAAACTTTTGGAAAGGTATACTTTTTTAAAATCCCCCGTGAGATTCGAACTCATGACATACACATTTGTAACCTACTGCGCTACGTTTTTAAGTGACAATTTTGGGAAAGGATCTTTTTATAAAATTACATTTGTTTTTTTTGTTTATTTCAATAGATAGTTCTTCATAATATGGGGGTGTCCAATACCACCTTAAACGCTGGGATAGGTTAGTCACAGAAGTGAATGGAAAATATTACAGCTTCCTGTTGTGTGGGAGCCTGCGGCAGTAAATGTGACGGCATCATGAAGTATCTCTTCCTCGTCATTGGTGCTGTCAATAAGCACGTCAACCAAAAGAGTGGCGTCTGTTTTCTTCCGATGTTCTCTGCGCTTGGTCACCAACTTGTTAACATGATCATGAAATCTATTTCGAGCTAAAACATACGATTATATAAATGTGGCCATTCTCAATCAGCAAGTTATTATTATCGAGAAGCGGCATCAATATTTTTCTTTATTTCTTGCTAAAAATTGCATTCAATTTGTAAACATAAACAGATTCGAATTTGATTAGGAAATAGCTTGCAAAAAAAAAAATAAAAACACTTAGGGGGCTTGACGGTCGTGACCATTTTTAAGACTATATTAATCTCCTTTCAAAGGAAAGCGTTATATAAGAATATATGAACATGCCCAAATTTACAAAGGTAAAATATACGTTTTTACTAAATGAAGGTTTATAGCTAAAGACATCATATTAAATAGGTTTAGGGAGATCTGATGGCTAATTTGTTGACCATCCAGCCTCCTTAATAATCAATGTTTCATATAAATGGACGTTCGTAAATGTAATGAAATTAAATTACCTCATCTATTTTAAAGAGCATAACTGGTAAAATTATATTTGTTTGTTAAATTTGGTATCGTAATATCAAATAAAATAAGTTACTGGTATTTGTTTTTTCAGTTGCTTACACCAGTGTTTTTTTTAAAGAAAATTTTAAATTAAAAATGGACTTTATGTTCAACTGCCTGAAATATATTTCTATAAAAATATTTAAAAAAGAGTAAAGAATGTTGACAAAATCTTCATATCATAATCATTTGGAATTCTTGAAATGTATAATTATTCGAAAAGGTGACGATCCAGGGTGTCTTCATGCAGAGAAGAAAAAAAATCTGCCTCACAAAATGTTAAAAGAAGTACATTATCACGTTTTATATGTTAACATGAACCTTTGTTATAGTTTTGTTTACCATCTTCAAACGTCTTCACTCTTTCACTTTCTTCATCTGATATTCCAATCAATTTTCTCTCTAATTCATTCGATGCCTGTAAAAAGTCAGTTGATTTTTAAAAATGTGAAGTTTCAGAGACATTTGACTTAGAAACAAAGTTTCAGGGAAAAGTCGTTGGAACAGACTATACAAGATTGCTTGAAACGATCTGAAGCTAACAATAGTCTTAATTTACAATTAATTTCTTTAAAAGTCTGATATAAAATCTTTTTTGTTTTTCTTGCATATTATAAAAAAATATAATATACTCAAGGCAGAAAATGGTACTTCGTTTGTAATAATATTTTGAACATTTTGAAAGCTATTATCAAAAAATGTGCATGTTTGTTCCCTTGAAAGAAAAGGCCTGAAATTTGGACATAGTCATTTTATAGAATTTAAGATGATATTAAAAGGTCGACAATGGGGGGGAGCTTCTACATCATTATCTTTCAACATTAATAAATCTGAAATTCGTTGTCATATTTTCACTTAAATGATACATGTTAATGACGATGGCAATCGTTGGATTATATTTACTCAAATTTAAGATAATTCATTCCCTTTTAGAGACACCTTTAAGTGTTCATATAATATTACATTAGAATGTACTCTACATAATGCTATTTATTTTTTCTAATATTTCAGAATATTTAAGCAACACTTTAATTTTGTTTAAAAAAAGCAGTATGCTCATTTGAAATTAATTGTAAGGTTACGTTTCACCTTGACTTAAAGGAGATTGAAATAGTGGGTTTGAGATGTTGTTGCCAAAAATGCGAGGTCAAATTTCTTTTATCAATGTTTACAGAATTCATTAAAACATATATTAAAAGTTAAATTTAATCAAAGTACTGAAGTACTGCCGGGAGTTGATTTTATCGATTATTATTATCTTAAACTCATCGATATGTTAATTTGTTTGGCAAGTAGTTTATAATCTGTATTTTAATTAAGCACATTTTTTATAATATGAATTCTCGGACTTTTCCGACAAGAATTTCGAGAAAGCCTCTAATGAGTCATGTTGTGTAATATTTAAAAATGGAATTGATTTCATCAAATTATGTATCGGTATTCGAAATATTTCAAAAATTGAATGGATCCAACAAATAATGAACTCTAGTCTCGTTCAATCAGATGCTCGGATATCTCTGTTCATCTCCGACAAGTAAGATATACTAGGTCACGTGATAGCTTGATGATGCGACCTCTAAATATAGACTGACTCTCTGCTTGTCGGAGATGTACAGAGACAGCCGATGGTTGAACGAGACTATATTAAACTCTGGCGTACTCGGTAGGAATATATACGACTGCAAAAAACTTTTAAATTGTTCGTACTATTCAAAATCTGACCATTTCCAAGGTATTTATAAATAAGTTTCCTTTAAAAAATGTTTCAGCGTACATTAGATGGAATTTAACGATTGTTTTCAAGAACTAAGTCTTGTCAGCGGTGATGATTTGTGCTTAGGTCCAAACACTGTTTCAGTTTCGGTTTGCCAGAGTAACTGCATAGGAGAGTTGATTAAAATCAACTCCCAAAAATGACCTTTCTTTAATTAAGAACGAGTCCAGAGATCAGTTTTGCTCAAGTTATTCAAGTTAATGTCTTTTTGTGTATCAGTATAAAGATGTGTCATTTGCAAAATCAGACAAAAGAAGATGACTTCACTGAAATAATTGCTCACAAGAAGAAAGTTGTGCCTGATATCCTTGATTGCTTCATCGGAACATAGATCGCTTCCAAACATACTAACAATAGCTAACTTCATTCCGAAAGTAATCATCGAATCATTCAAGGGAATTTGTTCCATTTCAGCTAAACTGGACCAGTCGTGTACCAAATTTTCAGATAACTGCAAAATAGTGAAAAAATTCTTAAAACGCAGTCATGTTTTTTTAATTTAGAAGACCGTTTGATATTTCATGCTGAAAATAAAACAAATCGAGTGGTATCGTGGTAAAATACCCACTGCTTGTATTCCTGGGTAGTAACAGTGTGAATGACTCGACCCTAAAGCTAGGTTGTAATTCTTACGCCTGCTCTTCCCTTCGGCTTTATTTGCGAATGGTATCGATTTCCTCCCCAGGAAAGGCTCAAATATTTTATACAGTGAAGCTTTAAAGAATGAATATTCTTTTTAATTAATCTTTTATGTAAGAAAATGCTAAAATAAAGTGAACGTAAAACATTTGACTGTGTATTCATTTTATCGTGTTTGGAAATCTAATACATTGCTAAATGTCATATATGTATGTTTAAGAATATATGAATCCAAAAATACGCCAATTTAAGGACGACTGACCTAATTCGCTTGGCGCAGAAATATCACGCACCCAAATTGAGGAATTGTTACGAACATCGAATTCTCAATACAATATTACATGTACGTCACAATAACTAAAACTCAACAAATTGCTTATGACACAATTTATAGTTGTTCTACGTCATCAGTACACATTTTATATTGTGCAAGTATTGACTGACTTTGCTTTGAGTTAACATGCTAAAATACGTTTTTCAACATTATTTGACCTGCACAATGTTTTTAAAGGATGTGACAGTGCTGTAGTGAGTTTTATATTAGTTCAAAATAGCTTTGACCACCTACATTTAGATTATTTAATTGAGTTTGAGACAATAAACAATTCATTTACATTCCAATTTTTTTTCTCTTATTAAAAACACGGTTAAACAGTTCCTGTGCTTTAGATTGGGAGTATTTTATTATAAAAAAATGTTTAGCACACTCTAATAGTTGTTTGTTTCATAAATCGATCTCAAAATGAGGGTCATCGCCTTTAATTAAGAGACTGCGCAGTACTTTTTTTTGATATTGAAGAAAATTAAAGGCACACCGCACTTTCGCATGTGCCTTCGTGAAAACGAAGTCGATGACATGGTCAATTTTTTTTAATGATTTTAGTTCAAAATCTTCATATATGTATCAAATTTCAATTTGGATACAAAATCAATTGCAGAATTTAAAAACAATTATCATTGCTGTTATAAGAACGCTTTATCCCCTTATGTTCGATGTAAAAAGCAAAGTAATAAATGGTCGCTACTAAAAATCGATTTCTATTTAAATGTTATTTTTTGATTACTTTTCATATATCTTTTATTAGTAACTCTAACTCATATAAAATTTTCATGAAAATCACTATTGTAGAAGTAAATTGGGTCTGTCATCCTTAAATTCACTTCTTTGAAAAACAATTTTTCCAAAATACTGTACACGCCAAACATAGTATGTTTAAAGTATTGCATTTAATTTTATTACAGGTTTTGGACAAGATTGTAGCTATTTTAAGCCACGTAATCATTTCTCATCTTTAGTTTTAAAAAAATGTATTGAATGAGCGCGCAACAGCGCCCATTTAGGTTAAATTGTTCCCAGTTATTTTATTTTTCTTTCAAAACAGTTTTGTAAAGAAAGATTTGTACTTATATTAATTATTTGACAATGGATGTACAGAGTAAACAAGATAAACAATACACGACTTTTTGAAACCGGTTTTGAGGCGGCCTTTACTTTACCATACCGTAAAATGTAACTTTAGTACCTTGAATAAATGATATTCTTATCAAATAAAGCTAATTGCTAATGTTTTAAAACAGCCAAACAAAATGTACAGCTCTTTTCTAGAAAACTAAGCAAACTAAACAAATGTTGTTAACTTCACTTTTTGGTACCATTAATTAATTGTTTATTATCTTTAAGATGATCAATATTTTTTTCTAATCAAACAAGTTTTATGTTTTGTTTTTGTAAAACACTGCTATAGATACAGCAGCTGTGATTGCCGGCTTTCAAATGTATGTTTGACATAGTGATGTCAGCTATGACGGAATCGGATTTTGAAATCACTTACCAGGTCGGTCTAACACACTCAAATGCTCTTTGAACAGTTCTGGTAAATAGATGCTAACAACCATCAGAAAAGAAGTATGTTACATTAATTTAAAAAAACCTGTCAATGCTAGCTTTCGTTGCCCGCGCTTGAATCACGCAACTTTAGATCTAATTTTTTGTCAAAAATCACTTACCAGGTCGGTCAAACACATTAGAATGCTCCCTGAACAGTTCTGGTGAACAGATGCTTACAACCATCTCCTTTCCCATCTGAAAAGCAGCTATGTCTCCGTACTTCTGATGTAGATCTATAAGGTATTCGTGTAGACTTCCAGCTTTCGCAATATCTGCCAAATTTCCATCTCTAAAAAAAAAAGGAAAAATATAAATATAAATAAATTTCAGCTCCAAACAGGTTATATTTTTAGTCGTGAAAGTTGCGAAAACTTACAGAAAATCATTCATTCATATCAGATTTGAATCTGTGCGAATTTCTTTTAAAAAGTTTATTACATGTACTACATTAACTTTGGAGAATTGATAAATGCCCAAAGTATAATCAAAATAAAATATCACAAAAAATTAGACACAGTTTACATTTGCTCCTACAAATTTTCTATTATCGTCTAGACGAAAAATGAGTTATAAGATGCATTAAATGATGCCAATATATTCAGTTAAACTCATAATTATGAATTTGAATTTTCTCCTTTCTTATCTTACCTCTCAGATGTTGAATTAGGCCCAGGTATGGTAGTGGTTTGTCTGTTTCCCTAATGCAAAATGTCCAAAAGTGCTTTAGTATATGCACACAAAAAGATATCTTACGATCAATGTTTGTGTTTTTGATAAATGTAAACGACTGTTAACATTTTGCAACATTTCTAATCAAACTAAAAAAAGATACACAAGCTATAGCTATGTACTGCGCATGAGAGAGCTTATTGATGGATATCTAAATCATAATAAGAGGTTTTTTTTTTATCTCAGTTCCCTACCATGTAGTAATATATCACACCAAGGAACAACGCAGCTACGTAAACCACAGTCAATATCACAATGTCTAACATCGTCTTTGTTTCTATGTAAACACAGGAATACTGCACAAACAATACACATATAACATGCTACATGCTAAAACGGCGTTTTTTTTCTTTGAATATAGGGATAAGTAGGGAGATAGGGTAGGTTGATAACCGACGTTTTATAAACAACGTATTTGCTTTAAACAAGATATGCACAAAATGAATTATGTAATCGAAAGATGACAGTAAACATTACATAACATTTAAGATGTAAACGTTTATCCAATTGGGCTTTATAATTTAAAAAAGGTCATACGCTTCGCAGTTAAGATGGGCGCATAATGTTGTACTGAAAAAAAATACCCACAAATCACTTGCACAGTGTAAATTTTTCAGAAGTTAGAATAAATAGTCCTCCAAAGATTTATCAGTGATGCTATTTACCTGAACACTCAGAGAAAAGAGATACGACGCTCTATAAACTCCCCTTCGTCCCGTTTGAAATGCAAGTCATATCAGATTGAGGGCTGACAGATATGCAAAGCATGAACATATTTCCAGTTGCATCAGTTTCATTGTAACTGCATGCAGAACAAACAGAAAAAGGTTGTAATTTTTCCAGTCAACATCTACAAAATATTATATAAGCCACATACATGACTGTACGGTCAATTTGATCCTCTTTTTCCATAGTCTCCAAAACAGCAACTATTACTCATAGAGTTCGGCTTAGGTAAATCTGTTTCCACTGCTTTAAAAATTATACACTGATGAAAATGTCTTGTGGTGAGTCTTTGTACCTGTCTGAACAAAACCACAATGAATAAATCTGGTTTGCCTATAAAACTTTTTATGTTGATTTTCTCTAGACCTATATGCCAACTCTATGCAACACAGGGTTTTTCTATGGTAACTAAAATAAACTTGCACTATGCCTGAGCAAATAATATAACTCTAACCCTTTACAACATTGTGATCGATCTTTACAATCGGGCTTATATTCTGGCAGCAAAATGTGTCAGATATTGTTTTTTAAAATTCATTTTCAATACAAATACATCTATACCATCCACTCACACCACACAACTCACAAATTGGGGAAGAAAACATAAAGATTATATATGATAAGGTCTTACTACATATTATGCCACACCAAAGATACATGCCCATTTTGACCATTTTCTTTGGTAAAATCTATTTTTCAACATTAGTTCCTCTAAAGAATGGTGATTTTGTAAATATTTTCCAATATTCTCTATGCAATGTTAGCAGTTTTTCGGGATTGACTCGAGATATGTCTCTTAATAACATGATAATTCAGTTCATAGCTATTTTTTTCTTTTCTGAAGAACCAAAAATAACTGTTTTGTCATCGAATACAACGACGATATCTGAGAAATAGATGGACAATAAAAGAAGATATGTGTAATTGTTTCTGGTTCTAAAAAACAATATTGAACATAGTTGCGAATTTTTAATTGATCACGTTTAGAATTTTGTTACTACCCAATATTCTGTGGATAATTCTATAATTAACCCGTAACAATCCTGAATCTTTTGTAGCAGATCTAAGGTTTGAATAAACCTGTTTCCAGTTAAAATCTAGAGGTAAATTAAAATTGCAGGCCCATTTGTTTTCACGAATAGGTTAATGATTTTATTTTGCAATTAAGTGATCATAAATGTTCCGTGTTCCTTTTTTACACAAGAAACGTATTTCGGTAGATTCTGGTTGTAATGGCTTGATTATTACTTCATGTGAAAACTGCTTAACATTTGGCCAAGCACAAATAATAGCATGTTTTAAACCCTCATATGAAGGAAATGAAATCTTAACTGGATAATCATTAGTGATTATAATGAATTCTCCTTGAGTATCAAATAAATCATGAACAATATGAAATCCTTTATCATAAAGAACCGTACAGAATATCTTACTTTAAACCATAGTAGATCAAGCATAATATTAATATTATTAGTCTCCATATTTTCAAAAGACTTACATAGATAAAATAAGTTTTTTTTCCAAAAATCTTTTACGAGTTGTCTTTCCCCTTTGTCTACAATATTCAGGTCTAAAATAACATAGTTTATTGGTATGACACCCGGTAATTTCAGCAAAAATAGATATCAGAATCACTGCAGATTGTATTCGAATTAATTTTTGAGCCAGTGCAGATTGCTTTTGTTTTAGAAATGTTGGGTTTTAGTCCAGAAAATTTTGAAACTGAAAAAGAAATCAAGCGCACTTTTTTCACTTTTTTTTAGACCCACCAACCCCCCCCCCCCCAAAAAAAAAAAAAAACAACTGTTTCATCTGCATATTGTAATAGGCATACCCCCCTCCCCATTTCAATACCTCTAATATTTTTATTTTGTCTTATCAAAAGTCCTAATATATCTACACGTAAGTTGAATAAATATGGGGATACTTGGTCATCTTGTCGACAATCCCCTGCCTATTTCAAAAAATTCTGAAAAAATACCATTTTGAATAAAGCATAAATTGGCCATATTATATGGTACTGATACCCACTTGATAAGATCAGGACCAAAGTTAAAAAAATGTAATGTATTGTACATAAATTTCCTTGATATGGAATCAAAAGCTTTTTCGAAAACTGTGAGTAACATCATTCCTGGAAAATGTTTATCCTGAGCTACATCAATTACATCGATCATAAACCATTCATGAACTTTTACCTATAAATCTACCTTTGAGAAAGCCCTTTTGACTATTGTGAATTAAGGAAGAACTTTTAAAATTCTATTTAAGATGCATGCTGAAACAATGTTGTATGTTCACATTAAGGAGAGATATTGGACGCCAATTAGTTAGATATTCTCTTGGTTTATCTCCTTTTGGCAGTATAGATATAATACCTTGTTTTTGAGTGACTGAAAGTTCGCTAACATCAAACCCCATATTTACTGATCCTAATAAAAAGCAGCCAAGATCCTTAAAAAAATAACGCATAAATTACTTAACAAAAATGACACCTGTTGTACATTTTTTTTTATCAAAACAGTGCCATATTGTAAACTCCGTTTATAAAAAGTATGATAGATATCGAAAAAAGAAAAACAGTACTGAAAAGCTAAGAAAAAAGCATCCAAGATCCTTCCAAAAAAAAAATCAAAAAAATCTGTAGTAAACCCATCACTCCCTGGACTTTTATTGTTTTTCATGTTTTTATGCCAGTAAGGCTTCCTCATTAGTTGTGTAGCCCTCTGAATTATTAGACATATTTTCATCAAGTACTCTAATAATAATTAAGGTATACAGTAGTTCAATAGCAACATCTTGTAATACTTTGTCATGGCAGGAATATAATTTTTTTAAAACGTCTCAATTTCTGCTATAATATCTTCCTGTGAGGTTATACCGGTACCATTGCTGCATAAGTTTGTCAACAGTTTTATTGACATAATTTCTTTTTTCTACACTAAGAAAATATTTTGTTGGCTTTTCACCCTGTTCACCCAGTATTTTGATGTTGCATTTTTGCAAAAAGTTTTGGTTAAAATTTGCCATAGAAATGGCTTGTCGGGCATTTTATATTGTTATTCTAAGTTCATCACTCTTTTTTTTGTACTCTTTTTTCAGTTTTGCGATTTTTTCCCTTATATCAGTGAGGTCCATATTAAGAGCGTCAATTTTTTTGCTGTTATCAGTATCGGTTTGCTTCGGTTTTTCGTCGATATATAACTGTGTGTGAATTTTTCTATGTCACATTTTGATTCAGTTTTCAGTTCAGTCTTTAATTCCTTTTTTATTTCATCTTTGAATGCAGTCTTGATTTATTCAATGAATTCACCTTTTAACTCTGATAATATGTTTTTGACAACGGCACATATATCAGTCTTTGTTAACAATCCTTGTTTTTTTTCCTGAAGGCTTTCCAGAGGCGGATCCAGCAATTTGGAAAGAGGGGGGGGGGGGGGGGGGTTCCAATTGATGAAAATCAAGACGTGCAAAATTCATTATTTGTCAATAAACAAGGCCTTTTGAACGTTTTCCGTGCGTAAATTTAATAAACATTTATCTCATCAATATCTATTTCATATCTATTTTAATATCAGAGTGCACTGCATTATTGAGCGTTCTGGTAAATGTAGGGACGTTTGGCATAATTTCTAGCCTTAAAAACGCCAAGTCCCGCAATGAGAAGTGCGTCTATGCCTAATAGAAATAAGCACTAAGAAACAAAAGATAATTTAGACTAATTACGACAAGCTATTGTAAAAATGATTTTTTTTATGTGTTTGATGTTTAAATTCTGAACTATTTATCGATTTTAATTTCTATCAATTGCCTTCTTACATAAAGGTCTAAATGATAGGATATGACAAAAAATGGGGATAGTTTATCTGCGGAATAGATGGAACATGTGTAATACAATTGTAAAAGCAATAGTCGTCCCAGGGAGCTTGATGTGACCTCTGTAATGGGTTAGCCACATCATCCGGCACTAGTACAGATGCGATCATATTCAGGAAAGTTTTGAAAAGTTGTGCATTTTCATAATGGTTTACATATAAACCCCCATCGTCGGATACCCATGGGTGATCGCGTCTTTTACAGATAAGTAAAAGACGCAATCACCCGTGGGTATCCGACGATGATAAACCCCTAACACGGTATTTTTGTAGGTTAATTTCCGATTTTTTAAAACAAAACAAAAAAGGCTTTCTTTTGTGTTTCATGTGAGTATGAAGGTAGCTAGCATTCAAGAAAAAAACAGCATAACCCGTATAAGCGGGTCATATAATTTTTTTGTATTTTTCGTATGAAACGAAGTAAAACCTTTCTATCATAATTACTTAAGATAATTAACTAAACAATGCATTTGAAAGCATGTACTCGTACTTGACTTGAAGGTCGTTTTACTCGATGGCTTGTCAGTTCAAAACTGTATGAACTATATTCGATTTTTTTTTTAGAAATAGAGCAGAAAATACATTTAAGATGTTATTATAAATCTGCATAAAATTAGCTATACTGCTTAAGTTCATGTAATTATTTTTTTTATTTTCCACATGTTTACTCATGGCAGTGAACACCGGATGCTGAAGGGGAGCACTTTTTTCGACAAAAAGATCGTTAGGGATTTTTCATATAAGAAATACATGTAAATTACGGTACGTTGTAAGAAATTCTTTAAATAACCAATTTTAAAAGCATTTATTTGAGATAATTACAATATCTATATTATAAATGGGAAAAATTGTCTTTAAATGGGCAATACAAGTTTTCAAAAAAATTCATATGTCCCAGAGAAAGGGGGGGTTCCGACCCCGGAACCCCCCCCCCCCCCCCCTGGATCCGCCAATGCTTTCGAGAATTAAATGTAGGTCAAATTCACCTGTTATCTCGTCCGTGGATTCTGACAGGGTTTTGATCAGAACTGCTTAATTGCGTTTTTTGTCGCTTTTTTTGTCTGATACAACAGTGTTTTAACTGCGGTTGATGCATATAAATTATTTAATGTTCAACTGTACACGGTTTTTCTTTTTGTTGTCTTTTGTGCTGTCTTTTGTGCCCGTAGTGGATGGTGTAGTCGACAGATCAGGGCTAGGGCTAGCACATTTACGGGCCATGCTTGTGTAAACAGTGCTCAATTTAAAGGTAGAATACGCAAACACTTTAAGATCAATTCTATGAAAGAATCAATGATTTATAAAATGGTCTGGCCACGCATAGTCACCAATTTTCCTTATATTTCATACATGGACACACCTTGGTGTAAAAAACGCAAAAAAACACTAAAAGTTGGTTGCTAAGGGTAACCGTTGCCATAGTAATCGAGGCTAAAGATGGAAAAATAGCAAAATTTACCTACTATGAAGCCATATTAGAAAGTTTTGCCCAATAATGTAAACTATAAAAAACATAAAACAGCCTTTGTCCTATTTTCAATTATTTAAATATATCAGAAAATTGATGGAGAAACCAATACTTTTGAAATGTTACCATGGACACCGTTGCAAATATTTGAAATCAGTTTATTGCGGTTTTTTAATAAGCCGAAATGTGAAACTGTTAAATTTTTTCATCTATATCAATGTCCTTGCCATATATATCTTATTATGAATATTGACATCCGTTGCTATGGCAACAAGGCCAAAAAATAAGAATAACTGAGAAATTGAAGATGATTTTGATACGCTTTAATTTCCGATTTTAGAACTTTTTAGCAATTGTATAAGTTGGAACTTGAAAAAATATATGTAAATTTTAATTATATACCACAAAAAGCTTTGTTATGCAACAGGGAAGTGTTGTTGCTATGGAAAATTAAGTTACGTAAAAAATCACACAGAAATTCTTACTTTTTGAAAAGTCCATAGCAACGGCAGTTATTTTTAGAAAATTACAGATTTGTTTCAAGTGTCATTAAAATTAAGGACATGCTTTTTTTTCTCACCATTTGACTTTATATATTTATTCACAATTAGTGAATAATATCTATTCAAAGATGCCTAAAAAAATTATACTATTTCTTATTTTTAAGCTTGTTACCATAGCAACGGTTTTCAGTTTTCATATTTAAATTTTTACTTGCACAATCATAATCGTGTTTACCAAAAAGTCGAAGATTTGCACTTTTTATTCATATTAAATGAAGAAAACAGATTTTAAAATTTATGTTTAGTAACCATGGAAACGCTCTAAAAATGTGCGTTTCTCAATGATTTTTTTCTTTCTTTTAAAAAATTACAATTATTTTTAATAATATATTCTACCCTGGAAACCCCAAGTTCAGCACATTACTCACAGTATGTTCTCAAATAAGCATTAAAATGCCACTTTTACATCTTTACCCACGGTCACCATGGCAACGGGACCACATAGCAACAAACTAATGGTGTTAGGCTTTTTTACTCACCAAAGTCTATCAAATTGTCAAGTATGAAGAAAATCCGTGACTATGCGTGGCCACCGAATTTTGATTCTTACATAGAATTGATCTTAAATAACGTTCTTATTCTGAATAAAATCGCAACTTTCTGAACACTGCGTGACTCCAGAGTGCACCGCTAGTAAATATTATCCTGTTGCACATTGATACACTTGCAAAAAGCTATTTTTATTCCATTTTGGTAGAGCTAAAAATTGCGTCCTACACCAAAGTCATCTGTGATGATGTCAGATATCATATTTTTATCAGTGACTAGTACATGTATTACATCTACTTATGTGTATACATGTATAGCAATTCATTATTTGAAGAAAAAAACGACATTCCAGGAGACGGGCAGCTTGATTACAGACCCCCTTCGACTACATTATTGCCTTCACAGATTCTATATATCACTCGTCAAGATACTGCTTTTATAAACAGATAAGTTATTCGTCCAAACAAATAGCTATTTCCTCCTAACAAATCCTAATTTATCAGAACAAGTCTTATACGTCCAAAAATTTAAAGTTTTCATTCGAACAAATTCTAACTCATCAGGAACAACCCCTGATTTATTTATATTTTCATTTGACCCTTCCATGCTGCCATAATCTTTTGATCTGGGTCATAAAGTTTTGTGCCATACAAAAAGTGTAATGCGATCATAATGCGAATATATGACGCGAAAGTGCCACTTGCTGGTTATTCTAGAGGAGCTTGTGAATGCAAAATGATGCTTTGTTATTTGAACGTTTGAAAAGGTGGACGCAATAGTGTTAATAGCGAATTGTAATGTGGCAGTTGTTTCTAAGTTTGTTTTTCAATACACGGATCATAAGACTTTCAGTGGTAAGTGGTCATCTTCTGAATCTTCTGAAATCCTAACTTAAATAGCAAAGAGAGAGAGAGAGAGAGAGAGAAAGAGAGAGAGAGAGAGAGAGAGAGAGTACATTAAATGCAAAAGTGAACATTTTCTACATTGTTACATGCATATATTTAAGATGGTGCATAACAAATGCTTCATTGCAGCGCTGAAACGACGTAAAATGTACATGAATGCCTGAGACACTTCTACAATAAATGCGGTGTACAAAAATTTCAATTCGGCTAACAAAAGTCACTACACAATGCGGATTAAGGAGTTAGATCTGTTTGACATTTAAATGCCTAAGCTCCTAAAGAAAACAAAATTGCCATGCTATGTATCGTTAGCGCCATTTAAACAGGTCGGGTACACTACTACATGTATTATATAGATAGCATTATTTAACATGTGACAATATTTACGTCAAACAGATTCTCCAATCCAGTTAATGAGTCGCAAAGCATGACGGTCTACAACGTGTTTACGATTCAACACTTCATGTAAAAAAACGGTATTCACTGCTTCTAATTCAATAAGATGTACCTCTATTTTGAACATTGGCAAAGGGGTATTTAAATAGGTTAATATAAGGACTCATATGTAATACATTTTAAATGTGAGCATAGAAATGAAAGTTCAGACATAATAGTCCTTTTTTATTTCATAAATACTGAAAAATTAATCAAAATGAGTTTCCAAAGGACAATTTTAAATGGTATATATATCCAATACGCTTTATATACACTGAAACTTGTAGTAGCCCACAATTCCTTGCAACTCGTTTACCTGATTGGTAAACAGATGGCTAATTTAGCATGCAAATTAAGCAGACGTCACAAAATCTAGTGGTCTCGACCTGTTAAATATAGATTGACATTTAGTGCACAAAACTATGTCGCACAAGAAAATGAATGTATTGTCGCGGTATACTTAAATTTATACTTTTATACTAAAATCTACATAAGTAGTGATTCTATAGTCTGTTCTTCTTTATTTATATTGTTTTCCTGTATGAAAATGTACCTGTTTGTCTGTACCTCTGACGATTTGTATTTGTATGTATTATATATATGTTCCTCTTGTACCAAATTATTTGGTTTGAGCGAATAAACTGAACTTGAACTTGGTAATATTATATAACAGTTTTTGGAAGAAAAAAAATCTGCTCGTCTATCGTCATTGTAATTGGACACCTATTCCAACTATAGGCATACTAATTACATGCAACTTACTTGTATCGACAATCCAACAAGCAAGCTTTCATGGATTTCATAATGGTTGGAAGGAAATCGGCGGGCTTTTACAAATTGACTTCAATTTCTGGCCATTGTATGACTCCCATCAGAGTCTCGATCAATATACCTTATAGAAATACATTTTAAGTTCTTTTGCTCGAGATCAGACTTTTGAATTTTTTTTAGAAAGAAAAGTGTCTAGTATGAAACATAAAATCAACATAATATCTAATTGCGAATTATTCGACGTTTATTAATATAAATTTACATATTCATTTGTCTTTGTCAGTGATAAAATTACGAATCAAACAAATACTTACTGAAATATAAAGAACAGTGGGACGGACAACTTCGGAATGGACATTTTTCCGGCGTTGCGCACCCCTTTCCATACACACTATTGACCAAAGTTTAGTACCAAATGGTGGGGTTTTTTATTCTAAATTAATATATGGAAAAAAAATTGAAACATTTTTAGATAGTTTTTTAGATATTTGAACTTAAAAGTTCCAACCCCATGGGATTTAAGTTTGGAAAAAATACCCCACATAAAACCCCATGCAAACCCCATGGGTTTTTGCAATAAACCCCATGGGGCAGAAAACCCCATGAAAATAATGTGGGGTTTAAAAACCCACTTTTTTCTTAAATAACAGTTTAGGGTTTTTAATCCCATAAAATAGATGTCATGGGATTTATTATCCCACATATGCATGGGGTATTTTATCCCATTTGTTCATAATATAAAATTACTAAAATATTTTACCAATCTATTAAAATACCAGTACTCACAGTGCAGACAGTATGGGGTGACGTTAACTAAACCAATCCAAGCAAATAAATCAGATTCTCAATGATAAGTTACTCGAGACTGATTTATTCATGTTTGCATTAGTTTTATGATTCTAGATTTTCTCTTGCTTTGAATTATAATCCACAGATGTTGGTAATGTCTTCCAAAAATGCTTTTTTTTTCAAATGAAAAGTGTCAGCATCAGAGGTATGCTCTGTCATCCTTTAATTTGCCTAAAAATATGTCATGAAAACTATGTAAATTATGTTTAAAAGTTATAACTAATTCAAAATAAGTATTGCCCTGCTTATTATAAAACTCTTTAAAATCTGACAGGTTGTAAATATTTATCAATACTGAACTGTATTGTATGTACCAATGTTATATGATCCACTAATAAAGGCATAAATTTACGGTTTATGCAATCACAAAGATTACATATATTGTTTAAACTTCTGTTAAATATCATAGCATATTAAAACAGTTTAAATCTATGGTCTCACTATTTCGAGAAAATTCGGTCCAAGAATAAATGTTGGGTTTTTTTTCATTACCTAGCTTTTCACTTGGAAGTTATTAAAGAATATATAGACGTATAAATTTAAAATGAAACTGATTTGCAGTCTATGGAATTACCTTTGAAAATGGACAGAAGAAACACAAACTTAGCAACACTAGCCCAAACCAAGCGATGGAGTTGAAAACCGGATGTTGAAATAGTTACAGACAAATCGGGACACAGATATTTCGATTAGAGCAGTCTATCTTTCGTGAATTTTAAGTATAATGCCGTTTAATGAACTCGAAAATCCTATTAGTTATTTAACATCCTGAACACCGTATTATTATATAGATTATTCATCTAACTATAAACATGATGAATTCAGTGTCAATGGTGGGGGGGGGGGGGGGGGGGGGGAGGGGCGTTATAACAATATTAAATGCAGTACTAATAAATAAAGTATGCAAAATGTTTTATATCATTATACTATTAGTAAAACCAATAATTATAAAATTCTTAATTTAACAGGAGATAATAAGGTGGTTATCAAGGTATATATGTACAATAATACTTTTCGACGGATAGTTTCAGCTTGTGTACATGTTTTCTCATTAGGGGGTGGGGGTACTTGATGAAAAGTCGCGTTGTTTTTTTCTTTTCTGTAGAATGTTTTAGTGTAAGAGTATAAATTTTGTGATAATGTCCAGGATGATAAAAAAAATAGATACCATGGCTATAGAACATCAGAAGCACGTGACAAAATCAGTGCGTTTAAATATACTGTAGAAGCCTCTCACAATAATTATTTTGTTTTTAAATTAATTCATAGCATGTATACCGGTAAGTACCTCTTATCTATTTCTTTCCCACTCTTCCCATTGTATAGGACTTATCTCAAGCGAGCAAAAGCTGGAATTTTATTCAAATCGAATTTCCCATTGCAATTAATTTGGCAAGTATATATAATGGATAACCTTTATACAAAATAAACCAGTGCTTGAAATACATAGTCATGGAGAACAAATTATGCAGTCTTTGGAATGATTTTAAAGCTTTATCATGAGAATACTTGGAGGGATTTCCACACCGGCAATAATAACAGAGTCTAAGACCGACAAAAAGGCATCACTAAATCTAAGTCAAAGGATGAGGCCCATTGCACATTTGTATCGTTTAATATATTCCCACGATTTCATAATAAACTGAACAAGACCAAGCCCTGTGTATACATGTACTTTGTAATCACTGTCCAAATTAATTTCAACACATGTGTATACACATCATCGGAACGCTGTGTATACTAAATATACCAATGCATGCTTGATTTTATGTTGTCAAATTTGTATCGAGCCGAGAAGTAACTGTTACTAGATTTATATTATTTTAATTTTTGTGGCATTTTACAGAAAGAAAATTTGGAGAAAAATCATTGCCGGCCGTGAGATCCGAACCCACGACCCTTGGGTCCGTAGGCCAATGCGCTACCATATGCGCCACGGCGCTCATTAATTTCCACTGATTTAATTAAATATTTGAACGATATAAAAAAGTATTCAATAATCGTTTCTCATTTAATTACCCTGGGCGTCGGAAGGTATTCATACCCATGCGGCAAATTTTATCGATAACAGCGGGGGGGGGGGGGGGGGGGGGTCGAGATTAAACCTAATTTGACTCGAAATAATTATATATTCTACGACGTGTCCAATGATTTTTACATTTATGTTATATATCATTGTTACATATTTACTACTATCAGAACCAACGAAAAATCATTGTACTTGATCTTTGTTTCCATTTGACGACATTTAATTTAATTAGTTTATATTAATGTATGATCATTTACTTGTTAGTCTCTCTTGCACATCCAGAACGTCTAATATTTGCCAAAAAAACTTTGAAATATACTGATTGTTATATTTTTCCTTCCAGTATTTATATTAAAATGCAGAAATAATTCATTACTGATAATTGTATTAAGTTGTTTAAGATGTATAAAGATATTTTTTCTACAGTAACTTTCATTACAATGCACAATGTTTGATATGTTTATTCATTGTTACAGTAATATTCTCCGATTATTGGTAATGGCTTGCATCTCGTTATAAATCATAAAAGCTAGACAACGTATTTTCTTTACTTTTATTTAATTAATGCCCTGTTAATTGTGACCACACGCCAGAAACACTTCACCGCTCAATTGAACACAGATCGCTGTTATCATCGCCGCTGCAATAAACTGGTCAACAGTGATACATCTTTGCAGAAAAAATCCGACGAAGGTCATTAAATAGATGATTAACATAACATATCCTTTAGCCATTCAATTATTGCTCTTTAAATCTAAGTCCCAACCCATTGCCTTTAATCCCAACCCCCCGATCCGGTAGCGATATACTTCCTGATCAGAGCCGTTTAAGTGTGTTCAAAATGCATGGTTTTATGAGCAGGTCCAAGTTGCATATATTTTAATATCGGGGGGGGGGGGGGGGGGGGGGGATAGCGTGTAGTCTACCTTTAACTTCATATTCCTCTCTTAACATCTTTTCTTTCCAATTTTTAATATTCTCCCCCAAAAAGTTTATTGTGTGTGGGGGGTCGGGGGTGGGCTCTATGATAACTCAATTATAATAAAAATCTTTGCTGCAGAAATAGACCCCCCCCCCACCCGGTCCCCAAGTTGACATCCAGATTAATTGTAGCCCCCTGTCCATTACTTTGTTCCTGCTTACACGTGCACAGCTCGATCGGACACCTGCTCTCACGTGTCGTGTGTATGTACCTTTGCGCCGTTGAACAATAGGGTGGTATAATTGGTATACACAGAACGTACCCGTTACAAAGACACGTAAGAATTCTTAGTTAATTGCAAGGTCTGTGAAAGAACAATAGGTGCTAATGAGGTATACACAGTGTGTCTGCTTGGTTCATCTCAGGCCAGCCCACTCTCTTCTAAGTTACAAAAACACCCAGAGCTACATAGTAATTAAATTATTAATTCAAACAATATTAGAGGACAAATGTAAAATTATTAAAACACACATGCTGCATTTTCCTTAATTTGGGAAGCGTTTATGGATTTTTTTTAACTCTCATATTCTTATTTAGCCGTAACATACAAACACCAAATTTTGCAGATTAATTTCACCTAGGTCCACTTTTCAATGATAGAAAATCTTACATTATTAGACTATTTATTCTTTTTTTTTTTTTATCTAAAGTTGAACAATCCAATACATTCGTATAAAATAAAGTGATCACAACAGCTTTTAAGTACGTTTACTTCAAATCCAAATTGTTCCTTGAGAGAGAGAGAGAGAGAGAGAGAGAGAGAGAGAGAGAGAGAGAGAGAGAGAGAGAGAGAGAGAGAGAGAGAGAGAGAGAGAGAGAGAGAGAGAGAGAGTAGTTGTTGAACATGAGTTAGTAATTGATTGACAGCTTTATATAATCTATATACAGTCAAATTTGAGTAAGTCTATTAAGAAGAAAGAAGAAAAAGCCAAGTTTCCCATCTCTTATAGAAATCATCTAATCTGCAATTTTTTGTAGCAATATATTTTAGAGTCGATAAATGTCTTTCAATATCTATTATTAATTCATGAATTGATAGTATTTCCTTAAGACATCTTTTCCAATAAATATGGGATTTCATAATCAAGAAGATAGAATAAATGTTTGTAGAAATAGTTTAGGGTGTAGCCCTAATATAAAAGTTATTTTAATCTTATATGCCAAAATATCTGCACACAGTAGGAATAAATAGGGGAAGATTGGGTCGCCTTGGCACAGACATCCTCTGCTATGTTTGAAAAATTTTGAAAGGTTTCCAGCTTGTGTGACTGATGATTCTATATTACATTGACAAGTAGATATCTAAGATTGAATGGATGCTCCAAAGTTGAAAAAATCTTAAAATTTGTGAATTAATTTCCATGAAACAGTATCAAATGCTTTTAAAAAAAAAAAAATCAATTATGAATAATACACTAGAAATGCCCCCCCCCCCCCATATGTTGCATAAGATCATATATCAGCTTAGTATTTTCACCAATATATCTTCCTGGAATGAAACCTGTGTGATCGAAACTGCTAATTATATCAAGCATATTTTTAATTCTCTGAGCATTACACTCATAACTTATTTTATAAGCAATGTTTAGAAGTGTAATCGGTCTCCAATTGTTTAAATACCATCTTTTGGGATACAGGTAATTATTCCTTGTTTCTGTTAGACTAAGAGTTCCCGAACTTTGCATGTATACCCATATAAAAAATATGGCAAATAATAAGAGTCCAGGCAGTGATGGATTTACAACAGAATTCTATAAAGTTTTTTGGAACAAGATAAGACTTTTGTGGTACGATCATTAAATTTTTAATTTAGAAACAAAATGTCCAAATTTTTTTTATAGAATTCTGTTGTAAATCCATCACCGCCTGGACTCTTATTATTAGGGTCTTCCGTTTTCAACGGAAGACCCTCTTGTTATTCTATTGTTTCTTTTTCATTAGGGTCTTCCGTTTTCAACGGAAGACCCTCTTGTTATTCTATTGTTTTTTTTTATTATTATTAATCTTCTTGTTTTTCCTTCTGACTTCTTTTTTGCTTTATATCTCAAAAACTATTAAACCGATTTGCAAGAAATTTTCAGAGATTATGTTAAATTCATGTCCCTTGAAGCTTTTACAGTTTCAGTCACTAAATCACTTCCGTTTTCTAGTGACGTCATTTTAAACATTTTGAAAAAGTGATTTTGTCCAGGACTTTTCTAGTAAACGGTTGTTTATAAAGACTTGAAATTTTCTGTGATTGTATATCTGCGGATTTACTTATGGCATTTGACCAAAAAAATGTATTTTGTCACTTCCAGTCGAAACCGGAAGTGAAACAAATTTTTAGAAAAAATGAATTTTCTAATCAAATCGAAAAAGAATATGTGTTTTGTAGAGCTTATTAAGCTGAATCTAACACTGAAAGCCGTTTTCAAATCGGACGATGCATTACAGAGATATCGGGGTTTAAAAATTGATTTTTCCGGAAATTTTGATTCCGCGGCCTTGGTTTAAAAAATAGCGTAATGTTCAAAGTAAAATTAACTCGTACCAAAAATAATTGCTAAGTCGTACCTGAACACATTCGGATTTTTTTTGTTCAGTCGTTCTTAAAATCGGAAAGGTTTTTGTTAAGTCGTACTTAAAATCATTCGTATTTTGTTAAGTCGTACCAGGAAAATTCGATTTTTTTCATATTTTTATTTTAGTTACTCTTGTTATTGGTTTAAGAGCTCTGCTTCTTACAGGAACTTCCAGCTTTACTTCCGACATTAACGGAAGACCCACTCGTTGCTTTGCAACGAGCTTTGCTCTAGTTATTATTATTTTTCTTTATTTTTCTGACTTTTTCAAAGCTTAATATCTCAAAAAGTTTTCAACAGATTTACATGAAACTTTCAGGGATTATGAAGCATTGTTGTGCCTCAAAGTTTTAAAATTTTCAACTACAACGTCACTTCCGTTTTTACGTTACGTCAATTTTTAAATTTAAAAAAAGTAATTTTGTCCAGGGCGTTTTTCAAAAACGGTTCAAGATAAAGACTTGGAATTTTCTGTGTTGAAGCAATGATCGTTTTTATTTGGACATAAGACTGGAAATTAGTTTCCGTCACTTCCGGTCTAAACCGGAAGTGTTTTAAAATTTTCGAATTTTCGAATTTTTCGTTTTAATTTAAAATGTTTACGTGGTTTGTAGAGTTTGTTAGGCTGATAACGAATCTGAAATCCGTTTAAAAATCGGACGATGCATTACAGAGATATCGGGGGTTAAAAATTGATTTTTCCGGAAATTTTGATTCCGCGTCCTTGGTTTAAAAAATAGCGTAATGTTCAAAGTAAAATTAACTCGTACCAAAAATAATCGCTAAGTCGTACTTGAACACATTCGGATTTTTTTTTTAAGTCGTTCTTGAAATCAGAAAGGTTTTTGTTAAGTCGTACGTAAAATCTTTCGTATTTTGTTAAGTCGTACCAGGAATAATTCGATTTTTTTCATCTTTTTATTTTAGTTACTCTTGTTATTGGTTTAAGGGCTCTGCTTCATACAGGAACTTCCAGCTTTACTTCCGATATTAACGGAAGACCCACTCGTTGCTTTGCAACGAGCTTTGCTCTAGTTTGCCATATTTTTTACAACTGTTGTAGCTTCTTCAAAGGAAATTTCACCTTATAAGGAGTCTCTTTGTTTATTATTATTAAGTGTTTTATTTCAATGTATGTTAAAATTTTATTTCGATTATAGATAATGTTTTCATTTTTATTTTATAAATTCTTATAAAAACTTTTTAATTTCATTCATTCAGATTCATTAAGAATTTCCCTTTGGTTTGTAATTTCTTACAAATTATCAAGTTCTCATGTGTCGTGTGTATATAGTGCTTGCTCTGTTGATTGTAGCATTAGGAGAACAATAGGGTGGTTTATAGGTATACACAGAATGTGCCCATTACAAAGACTTGTAAGATTTCTTAGTTAATTGCAAGGTCTGTGAAAGAACAATCGGTGCTAATGAAGTATACACAGTGTGTCTCCTTGGTTCATCTCAGGCCAGCTCAGCACTCTCATCTTCTAAGTTACAAAAACACACAGGGCTATACATTCTAGTAATTAATTAAATTATTCATTCAAACACATTATTAGAAGACAAATGTAAAATTGTTAAAACATACATGCTGCATTTTCCTTAATTTGGGAAGAGTTTATGGATTTTTTTAAAAACTTTCATACTCTTATTTAGAATGTTTAGACATAATATATATGTACAAACACCAAATTTTGCAGATTAATTTCACCTAGGTTCACTTTTCAATGATAGAAACTCTTACAGTATTAGAATATTAGACTATTTAATCTCTAATTGAATGTACAATGTATTTATACATGACATGTACATATTCTGGGTACATACATGTATTTACTTGGATGTCAAGTTTCATTTATATCAATATCATCCTGGTCTCAATCAATTTAATTCAATTTTATACATCCTGAAAAAATTATCATGATATGCAAAAAAATTACATTGTTTCTTCAATGAAGTGTTTCTAAAAATACGCAAACCCATCGGCATTTCTTGAATCTCCTAAAACAATGTCCAGTCCAGTCTTTGATAAATGCTATCATACAATGCATTATTTTGTAGTAATGAGGTTAATTCTTAAAATTATTGATATTTTCATAATCTCATTATTAATCAAGCTCTGTAACTTGATACATTAATATGTTATCCTATTGGGCATGCATAACATTAAACTAAACAAGTCAAAATTTCAAAAGTCTATAAACTCGGTCAGCTATAACTAACTACATGTAATTTGCATGTATCTCTGGTATTCATTGAGTGCTCAGATGATAAGTCTTATTTGGGTCACACAAAATTGTAGATCATAATTAACACATACTTTTTGCAATAAAACAAATACTGCTATATGCTACTATGCCAGATAATCTAATGGCGAATTTGGATTGTACATGTATATAGATGTACATGTAATATCAAAATACAATTTTATACTTAACTGAATAGCGCGTACTTGTCACTCAGATTTATAAAATTGATATTATGGAATCATACCAGCATGGATTTTTTTGGATAATGAAATTCAAATTATGACTGCATTGTTTTATCCAACATACATGTAAATGTCAAGGAGGAGAAAAATACATTCAATGACTTAGTGGCTAATTTTCTTATCAATCTTTTTGTATTAGTGAAGATCAATTTATTAAGGTTTTAATATTTTTTTAAATATGAAGATTGAGATAACAATTATTTGCTCTAATTAATATTTATATTGACAATCAGGAAAAATGAGCTGCCAATGCACTAGCGGTATTAGAAGTTCTTGATCAGTTATCAGTTGTATTCGATACCTTATTACACCTCATAATATTTATCCAAGAATAAGGGTTGTCTGCCGCAATCTACATGTAACTATATATGTAGAACTAGTTAAACTTTTTAAATACATGTATAATTTTATCACATACATGCATATTGAGATACAATCTATGTTAATTTTCTAAATACAACTGAGACAGTTTTTTGTCGATTAAAGAAATATGTCAATTAGATATATACATGTAGGGGATATAGTGTATTTCTTACATGTGGGTCGGGGCGGGGTTGTTAAAAATTGTTAAAATTGTTCTGCATGCAAAGGTAAACATAATCCTGACTCTTGAGATTTTCAAATGATTATACATGCACTAATAGAGGAGCCCAATCTCAATTTGTTTTCTAAAAATTTTACCTTTCTTACTGGCCAGCATGCACAAGCCCCTAGTAACTGCTGGAAGCAACTGTACTTGGGATATTGTCTACCCATGCAAAAAATTATCAATTATTGGGGGGACCCATACATCTGTCACCGAGGGGAAAGGGCACTATAGAATAAGGGGCATTAACTTGCATAGGCCCAACCCAAGAGACAGGGGGTCAGCCTAGTCAATAGGCTTAAATTGACCTCTAAGTCGAATATGCATAGAGCTATAACTCGAAGGCAGGTTTCACAATTTATTGATCAAGTGATTTTAATTAACTTATAAAATATCAACAATAATCAAATAGAATAAAGTCAAAAAGTACAGGATAAAAATAATTATTTCTTAAAAAGCCAAATGAGTCAGAATGAATTTAACTCAATGTTGCTTAGTCTACTGACGGACTGGTGGACAGTCAACTAGATAGTCAGTGTGAAGACATAAGCAACCTGAGATAGTGGCCGAAAGAGTCTGACTGAAATTTAGCTCGATGTTGCTTAGTCTTACTGACAGACTGATGGACAGTCAACTAGATAGTCAGTATGGAGACATAAGCAACACGAGGTAGCGGCCGAAATGAGTCAGATTGAAATTTAGCTCAATGTTGCTTAGTCTTACTGACAGACTGGTGGACAGTCAACTAGATAGTCAGTATGAAGACATAAGCAACATGAGGTAGCGGCCGAAATGAGTCAGATTGAAATTTAGCTCAATGTTGCTTAGTCTTACTGACAGACTGGTGGACAGTCAACTAGATAGTCAGTATAAAGACATAAGCAACATGAGGTAGCGGCCAAAAGTTTCTGACTGAATTGAATAAATTTCTAACTGTATTTATATTCTAAAAGATAATTAATGAAAGTGAGGCACAGTACTCATGATAATTACTCAGAACAATTACATTGACTAATTGGGGATAATTAGGAGAGCAGACTGACCCTCGCTAATTAATTGTCATCTGGCATGAGTTAACTCTAAAACACGTTACTCAAAATTACACACCATGACATATTCCCCCCTGCTCAAAAATGTTTGTCCTCAAACATAAAATTTACAAGTGAAAGTAGATATATGCAGTCTGACATGTCTGTGAAAAAAATAAAATAGCATATGCTATACAGAAACATGAATGCGAATACGCAACATTGTATAAACATAACCTTCTGAAAGAAATTCATGGCATGAAAGAGAAATAAATAATTATTGTAACTAATAAGTCTAAAATAATGTACATGTAAATATAAGGAATAATATGTGTGCACTCATACTATTTCTTAGATCTACTGTGTACTTTTAAAAAATGTGTTTTACAAGAGTAGAAAGCAAATGAATTTCTTTGCAGTTGGTCAGGCATAATTAAAATTACATTACACAAACAATAAACACGACATTATATCAAACGTTCCACGTTGACATGAATTTTTATAACCACTGAGGGATGCAGTTACTTCCAGCATAACTTCTCCAAGAAAAGGATGGACTTCTCCACAGACACCAACAGCACTAGTTATGGAGGATTCTTGTATTTCTCCATTATATTGTAATTGCTGTAATTGGTGTTGACTTATACAGCTAATGGAAGCTCCACTGTCAACCAAGCACTTGATGGGTGTATTCTGTAGTTTGGCTTCGACAAAGTTCCTTTCCATGGCTGCAGTGAACTGTAATTCTGGTGTCCCTTGGGTCATGCAGGAAAGTTGAGAACATCTCCTCTTCTGACATAACCATCCCTGGGAAACCTTTCTTCGTCCCATGACTGACTTCAAGTTTAGAGCTAGTCTGAAACTATAAGAGAGTAGTCAGTATCATGGAAGCCGAGTTGGACTGAAATTTGCACTTCATTTACATTTCTCTATAAGCAATTATCATAGAAGTCAGAGACGAAATGAACTTGAATTATCTACACAGTGTACACTTTTTATTTCTCACACAATTGAAAGTGGAAAAATATCAACAAAGTTGTACTTATCTTTCAGTAGTGTAGCTCCCGTTTGGATAGGTCTGGCTCTATTTCATCTCCATCATGGAAGTACCTTTATAAACTAAACTATCCTGTCTATTGACTGTGCCTTCTACCTATAGCATAAAGCAACTATGCATACCCGGATTCTCCACCACATCTGTCACCGAGGGGGAAGGGCACTATAGAATAAGGGGAATTAACTTGTATAGGCCCAACCCAAGAGACAGGGGGTCAGCCTAGTCAATAGGCTTAAATTGACCTCTAAGTCGAATATGCATAGAGCTATAACTCGAAGGCAGGTTTCACAATTTATTGATCAAGTGATTTTAATTAACTTATAAAATATCAACAATAATCAAATAAAATAAAGTCAAAATAGAACAGGATAAAAATAATTATTTCTTAAAAAGCCAAATGAGTCAGGTTTGAATTTAGCTCAATGTTGCTTAGTCTACTGAGGACTGGTGGACAGTCAACTAGATAGTCAGTGTGAAGACATAAGCAACATGAGATAGTGGCCGAAAGTGTCTGACTGAAATTTAGACTCGATGTTGCTTAGTCTTACTGACAGACTGATGGACAGTCAACTAGATAGTCAGTATGAAGACATAAGCAACATGAGGTAGCGGCCGAAATGAGTCAGATTGTAATTTAGCTCGATGTTGCTTAGTCTTACTGACAGACTGGTGGACAGTCAACTAGATAGTCAGTATGAAGACATAAGCAACATGAGGTAGCGGCCGAAATGAGTCAGATTGAAATTTAGCTCAATGTTGCTTAGTCTTACTGACAGACTGGTGGACAGTCAACTAGATAGTCAGTATGAAGACATAAGCAACATGAGGTAGCGGCCGAAATGAGTCAGATTGAAATTTAGCTCAATGTTGCTTAGTCTTACTGACAGACTGGTGGACAGTCAACTAGATAGTCAGTATAAAGACATAAGCAACATGAGGTAGCGGCCAAAAGTTTCTGACTGAATTGAATAAATTTCTAACTGTATTTATATTCTAAAAGATAATTAATGAAAGTGAGGCACAGTACTCATTATAATTACTCAGAACAATTACATTTACTAATTGGGGATAATTAGGAGAGCAGACTGACCCTCGCTAATTAATTGTCATCTGGCATGAGTTAACTCTAAAACACGTTACTAAAAATTACACACCATGACACATCCTCTTTTTCATGCACAAATCAAAAAGTGAAAATTTTGGCAACATTGTAACAGTAGCATTTTCTTAATCTATTCGATAAAATAAACAACCAATATTAAAGTGTCATTATATGAACAATGGACATGTGCTCCACTCCCCAACAAATGATTGCAATAATCATTCTGACTACCGGTATACTCCTAAAATAATCATTCAAATGTCTGGTTTCCCCCCTCCTTTTTCATAAATTAGACAGGTCTTTCAGACAAAACTATAAATATATCCACTGCCATCTTTGACATTAAGTCTAAGAGTTTATTTCTCACAAAAACACTTTATAATCAGAACGCTAAGGTTGTGCAATTTTAAGTAGAAATTTTCAAATTTAATCTTATTTTATTGAAAAATAAAAAAGTTAATTCTGTTTTAGTAACATCCCCATTCCCGGCTGAACCAATCACCTTGTACCGGGTAATAACAGTTTCTGTAAATTGCTTTTAAGATTAATTATGACCACTTTTAATTCAAAAGCCATTTTTATTACAATCAGTTACATCAAGAACTCTGTACATTTAAATGATGTAAACACATTGACTATTCCCCTTTGAATAAAATGTTTCATGATATATTTTACCCTTTGTCTAAAGTCAACACAACAGTCATAGCTGCAAGATGAATTAAAAGTTTACCAGTACTTTGGATCATAATGAACTTAATATAAGTCATTAGGGACCTACATATCGCATACCAATTTCAATAGGAGCCATCTCTCTAACTATATAATGCTAGTCACTAAAAACTATTTTATGACTTTTTGCAACACAACATAAGCCTGAAAGTAGAGCAATTCTCCATTTCACCAAATAATTGACAGGTACCGTACAAATAATCTGAAACAGTCCCTTGCTACCTTTCACTTTCACTAACTTTCTATAAAAAAGAGTTTTGTATAATACATTATGTAATAAGAAAGAATATGCAGTTCTAAAAAAAGTAAACCCCATAATGCCACTTCCATTGAGGTTTAAGAAAAAATATAACCATTTAAGTGATCCCACTATCTCCACTTCACTTAATCATCTTTCTATAAGTATAATCATGCACAGAGTCATGGGGTTTAGATTTCCTTCAGTAAAACATTTTTACTAAATAATCATAAAGAAGTCAATTGCTCTTCAGTCTCCTCTAATAAGAAACCTTAATTATTCAATACTACAAGTATCTTCATGATATTATCATGATTAAATCATAACATCACATAGAAATACCCTACATGTATACCCTCCCCCTATCTTTTGATTTTCATGAAGTGCAGCTAGATGTTAAAAACCTTTCACATATAGGATCATAAAACCTATGACAATTTCCTTGTGTCAATTCTCACACACACATTTGAAAACAATTGTCATAGAAACTAAAAATTGACCTTTAGATTTGTAGCATTTTACATGTATATATATATTTATATATATAGCCACAGACAAAGAGACATTCCATCCGGCATATATTTCTTGATTCCATGAAAAAGTGAGCTTAATTAAACACTCATTTTTAGTGAATATCTTATATATACTTATAGCTATATGGGGTTTCTACTCTCTTGTCAACCATGCTAAAGCAATAAGACCTACATGTATAGCTACCAGTGTGATGCATGCTTTTAAGTAAAATAAGATTAATATACAGCTGGATAGCTGCATGGTGATAATAGAATTTCATGGGAAAATGTTCAAATTTTACCTATATGTTTTTCTACATGTATATTAAATAAATATTCCAAATATATATATTTTTTGTTCATTTTGAAAATAATTTTCAAAGTAGATGTTATTTTTAAAGTCAAAGATACATTTACATATTCTACATGTTAACTGAAGGATGAGGTGATTTTCAACATGTACAAGATGTATCTAACATTATTCAAATATAACTTTTGGACAGAAGAAGCAACAGAGCAAACATGGGTTTTTTCACATTTTGTTTTCTATGATAACTTTGTTTGTCTACATGTCAACTTAATTTCAAAAATATCTTTTTACTGTAACAGAAACAAACACTTGTGCTAGGGTCATAGACCCCTTCACGGTAACTGTGATGACTGCTCTTTTGCAGGGCAAAATGACTTTATTTGGCGAAACATGACGTACCATTAAACCAGGCCCCCTGAATCTCTAGGCAGGTGCTCTACCAACTGAGCTATCTGGCGCTGGTATTTGAACAGGTCTGACCATCACATTCCTCCCCCCTTAAATGATCTTCGCCCTTGAAGATCAACCCAGACTCTTCCCCTGGCAGGAGTTAACCTGTCAGTTCCAGGGGTTGGTCACGGCACCAAATGTAACAGGATGGGAGAAATAATGATGGCTGCGATTCGAGCACGGGCCCCCTGATTCTCTAGTCAGATGCTCTACCAACTGAGCTATTTCGCCCCGGTATTTGAACTGGTCTGCATGACCATCACAAGTACTTAAACTTCACCATAATTGATCATATTTCCCTGCAAGAGAGCAGTACCACTCTTACAGTAAAGAGGTCTATGAGGTTTATTGAAACCCTATTCCAAGTTAATGCATTTCATAAATTGTAATTACTTAAAATAACAGTTTAATGATCATTCCTGCTGTTAATCAACTGCACTTATTATAACCTAATGAAAGTTTACTGATCTATTTTCATTTAGTATAATTTTCATAAAAATATGGATTCATGGCAGTTATGATTTGTATTCATATCAAACTGAAACATTTTTTTTTTTAAATTGCTGCCATATAACATGTATAATTCATATTAGTTTACTTACTAAATTTATCCTCATTATTGACATATAAAAACCAAGACAATAGAATCAGTATATCATATAATAAATCAAAAAATGGAAAGGGATAAACCTTATTTACTTATGTAATATATATAACATATAACATTTGCTATATTAATTCCAGGTTATATGACATGTTGCAATCATAAAGTTTTGGTTTTTTAATGATGCAAAAAATCAGTCTAATGAGTCTAAATATGTTCAACATTCAGGGATGTATTCATCATTAGGGATCAAACCCATGCAGACCAGTAGAAGTAATAGGGGGGGGGGGGGGGGGGGGGGGGGGCAGGGGTGAATTCCTAGGGAGGGAGGATGAAAAACAATTTTAAGGGGTATTTAGCATGCACATTAAGGGGAAGGTGTGTGGGGTGTCTTTAGGTATCTTAACTGGGGTTTTCTCTTTCTTTTAACTTGGAAATGCATGCACTTACACTGGGAAATAGGGTTTGCCAGAAATTAGCAATGTTAAGTTGCTAGCTAGCTCTAAGAGAAGTTCAAACAGTTTGTAGTTACTACTATAAGATATACCCAATTTAAAATGCCATGTTAAATGTCAACATACACTTGCCTCAGAAGTATATGTCTTCACCACATTTCGCGCTTGTGTATACAACAGAGTTTATGACCACTGTTCGCTGATGCAGCCATTACCTGATTACACTGCAGTACTGTACTCCAATATATGGTCGAGGATACACCTGTACACTAATGTAAAAAAAAAAAAAGATCTTTTTTCTGAGACAACAACCGTCACCGCTGTTCCGCCGGCCTTATAACAATGTTCTGATCTATTTCTAGAATATTTTAAAATATTTTTTTTAAATGAAATAACTTCAAAACAGACAGTATCGTGTATTAGCTTCCCCAGTTGCATGTTCTGATTTTAGTCAACACCTGTCATAGTCTTAAAAGCGCTTACTGTTACGTTATTATCAGTCTGGAAAGAACAATATGAAACAAACACGATGCAACATTTGAACAAGATTCTCATAGTGACAGTCACAGTGTTTGGACTGAATCATGCATTTGTAAATTGTTTCTCGTGTAAATAATTTTCCGAGAATCTAATTTTCGATGCCGTGAATCAGTTCACTAAACATCACCTTCAAAGAATTCATTTGCTGTAAGTACAAAATAAGGGATTGTAGATTTTTGCGTGTGAAACTTGCTATCGTAGCTTAGTCATTATATACTCATAATATCACGAGTTCAACACAGAACCCAAGACAGTATATATATGTTGTAGATTGATATTGAATAGGCTAACTGGTCCAGTTTTATTTTGCTGTTTGTGATTTTTTCCTAATCGTTTTGCTGTTGAAATATTTTCACTTTTAAAACTTCATTGCCAGCAAAATTTACAGACTACATGTAATACGTCCTAGCTGTCCAAAATCTTGATAAATACCACATCTTGCCATTGCAATGTGAAAGCCACAATTAATTTAGGATAACTTATGAAATTAATTAATAAGTAGACTTTGTGAGAATACATGAACAGGTACTTTCCAACAATTGATATTAGGTTAGTTAAGTTTTCACCTGGGCTGCTATATATTTTCCTTGATTTTTAAATGCTAATTTTAAGCATAAACTAGCTAATATGGAAATATTATACAGATTTATTCAAACAACCAAAAATTAAAATCACTTGCAACCTGGTCTGTCACAAAGAGATCCATCATACATTTGATGAGTAAATTCAACTTTATTTGAAAATTGCCTAGTAAAAATTTGTAAGGTATATCAACTATGCAATCGGCCTTATATCAGACATTAAGCAGATTCTATTACTTCATTTCAGATTAATATTTTGTGGGTTTTTTTACCCCATTATCATTACTTTAGTAAATATGGGGGGAAAAACCCAACATTAGCATCAAATATGGGGATAAAAACCCCATCTGATTTTTTTCGGGAATGGTGGGTTTTTTTTCCCCATAAAAAACTTCATGGGGTTTCTTGCCCCATGGGGTTTATTGCAAAACCCCATGGGGTTTGCATGGGGTTTTCTGTGGGGTATTTTTTCCAAACTAAAATCCCATGGGGTTGGAACTTTTAAGTTCAAATATCTGAAAAACTATCTAAAAATGTTTCAATTTTTTTTTAATAAATTTATTTAGAGTAAAAAACCCCACCATTTGGTACTAAACTTTGGTCGATATTGTGAATGGAAAGGGGTGCGCAACGCCGGAAAAATGTCCATTCCGAAGTTGTCCGTCCCACTGTTAAAGACAATCACATTTAAGCAATGCTTTGTTTTAGGAGCAAGATCTAGAGAATAAAAGGGGCCTAAATATTCTTTCAATTAATGATGTATATTAATTTAACTGTGAATACATAATAACTATAGCACGGTAAACACATTGTATTTCCCAAATACATTATGCAAAATGTGCCTTGAAAAGTTTTTCTTTTTAAAAAATTATTTAAAAACAGATTTTTTCCACGTCTGACAAAAAAAAAAGATTTATCTAGATGACTGCCTTCTGTCTTGAAGAAAACGTTGACTAAAACGTTCTTTGTCTCTCCTCTTTAAAAACATAGAGTTAAATGGATAACCTTTCACATTTTCAAGTGCATAGTCATGAAAAGGTTTCATATTTCACTTAATTTTCCAAAAGTCATAAAGTATGTAAAATATAAATTAAAAATAATTATGTCGTCATAATGGACTAATAACATTCATAAAGGTAGATATGAAATCAAAGAGACACCTCAAGTAGACACCAGCCTAACATTAAGAGCAATTGTAATCGAACATTTGTTGAACCTATTTACTGATTTTTGAATTAATGACAAATAAAAATATTTTTCCTACAGCTATAGTCTGCCTATTTCTATTATGTTATAGGGAACATATGATGATCATAGAACGTAAGTAAGGCTTTCAAAAGACAAAAATGATAACAAGAAATCAGGAGCGCCGATTCAGAATTGACATTGCCATCAGGGATGTGATGACAAAAACTTTCCAGCATTTTTTAGCAAAGCACATTCTCCCTGCTGATCTTATAAATGAAATTGAAAGACGAAGACATAAACATTTATCTGAAGAAGACAAGAAAACTATTCAGAGTGGAAACTTCGACAAGTTTGATGTAACTTTGTTGAACAAATTGTTTGTAAATTACGGAGAAATTATATTTGAAAATGGATTACGCATCGTCTGCTCAAAGGAAATGCCATATCCTAATCAAGTTACTGTTTCGGACGATTTTAACAGATTGCGTATCTATAGGAATAAGTATGTTCATCAAATACATACTGAAAATGAAGACATCGCCATTGAGGCAATGGAAGGAATTAAACAGGATTTTATTGACATTTGTTTACGAATGAAAGAAAAAAATTTACCTGAATATAAAAAAGAGGAATATGTGGCACAGCTACAAGTTATTTTCAACAGTGATCTTGATCGGATTGAGGAACTGCACAAACGAGTAACCAACCTAGAAAGAGGTACCTATCTTTCGCAATTATTCTCTGATATCATAGATTTCTTAATATCTTAAACAGTATTTGTAAAAACATTATTGAAGTTTATAAGTTTTAATAAAAAATCTAATTTTTAGCTCACCGAGCTGAAAGCTCAAGTGAGCTATTCTGATCACATTTTGTCTGTCGTCCGTCTGTCTGTCTGTCTGTCCGTGCTAGTGTTTAGACTTTACGAGTTAAAAAATTTGCCCTGTCCAAACTAAGGTGTTAATGTGGAATTACGAGCTTAACTCCTAATTCTGACTCCAAAATTTGCCTAGTTACACTTTGTGAGGTAATATTCATAATGGGAAAAAAACTCGTAAATCTTGGACACAGCACTTGTCCATTATATGGACAAGAGTGAAAGAGTTATCTCTCTTTACCCAATCCTCAGTTTTCCCGCTCTTTTTTTAATGTCTATTATAAACATTACCGAGGGGTTCCGAAAGTTGATGACAAAGCAGAGAAGGGAAGCCATCTTGCCAGGCCAGCTGCTGAATGTAGGACAGTGAGTGAGGTAGGTTATTGACTATGTTTCTTATCATATAGGAATTTATTTGTCCCAAATCAGAATTGAGTTATTTCATTCATCCTTCATCAATAATATGATGTGAAATTTTGTATTGAATATTTTGTCACGTTAACACGGGAGTTTAGCCGGATAGCTGTTTACCCTAGCTACATGTTTTGCAAATCGCACAAAGCTACAATTTGTAGTACAAAATAATGTTTTCTGTATTTACATGTACATTTGACATATTTAGAGGCAGATAATGCAGTGTTTGAATTTTTCTCATGGTTAAATTTTTATGTTTTCATTTATTTTTGTGATTATGATGACGTCACTTTAGCTCAAAATTCTCCAAATTATAAATTTCAACTTGTGGGTATGTGTATATAATTTATATGAAAATGGCATTTCATGGTTTGAATGATAGAATAACAAAGCAAAATATTATCATGTCAGAAGCAGATTTTACTTCACTTCATGAAGAGTACAAAAAAAGATAAATATTAAGTATTTAAAGGTCCATGAACTAAGGGTTGAAATCAGAATATTTGTATGACATCACAGGAAGTAATAATGCTGGACAAAATAAAGAGCTACATAAACTTCAACTCAAGATGGAGGATATTCCAATTGGATTTATATTATTTCATTCTCCTTATGACTACTCGGAAACATGCTCTTTTTGCTCAGATTTTGACATGGATGTTTTGGAAATATATATACATGGATTTTGTTGTTTAACTTTTTTTTCGTTCCCGGAATTCTATGCTTGTCGTGCATTTTGTATCCTCTCTGATTTCCATGTTGAAAAGTTTATTCTTATCTAATGGTGAGTGTACAGTTGTAAAGAGCAATATTTTTGTTAAATGTCCCTATACTAATTGTTTCTACAGAGAAAAGTACAATGCATTTAAAACAATGAGATTTTAAGTTTTGAAGTTTTTTATCCAAGAATTGAGTGATAGACATGTGACAGGTTTGAGGAAATGTATAAATGATTCTAGAAACAACTATTAATGGACTGAAGCTTTTGAGGTGAAGAAAAAGGAAATGTTTGTTTTAGGTTTTTATGAATCTGTTGCTGAGAGCTCTGTCTTATTTTTTCACTACCTTTTCATTATGGTATTTGATTAAAATGCTGTAATTTGTGTATTTTTACTGTAAGTTGTGTATTTTTACTGATAGCCATGATATATTTAGGTAAATGAATAGATAAAGTCAATACATTATCTGCCAATTAGGCAATAGTACTTGGTTAGCTAAGATTGTCCATAAATTATGAGGCTAATTGTCCATACTTTGTGAGCTAAAATTGTCTCCCAGTTTAAAGAAATAGTACTTCGCTAGCTAGGATTGTCCGTAAATTATGAGGCTAATAGTCCATACTTTGGGAGCTAAGATTGTCTCCAAGTTTAAAGAAATAGTACTTTGCTAGCTAAGATTGTCTGTAAATTATGAGGCTAATAGTCCATACTTTGGGAGCTAAGATTGTCCGTAAATTATGAGGCTAATAGTCCATACTTTGGGAGCTAAGATTGTTTCCAAGTTTAAAGAAATAGTACATTGCTAGCTAGGATTGTCCGTACATTATGAGGCTAATAGTCCATACTTTGTGAGCTAAGATTGTCTCCAAGTTTAAAGAAATAGTACATTGCTAGCTAGGATTGTCCGTAAATTATGAGGCTAATAGTCTATACTTTGGGAGCTAAGATTGTCCCCAAGTTTAAAGTGATAGTCATTTGCTAGCCAAGATTGTCCTTAAATTATGAGGCTAATAGTCCATACTTTGGGAGCTAAGATTGTTTCCAAGTTTAAAGTAATAGTATTTTGCTAGCTAGGATTGTCCCTCAATTATGAGGCTAATTGTCCATACTTAAGATTGTCTCCCAGTTTAAAGTAATAGTTCTTGGTTAGGTACGATTGGACCAAAAATAAAATTCACTTTGTTTGGCATTGCTGTCCGATTTTTTGCTCAATACACAGCCCTATTTTAAATATACCCAATCACCATGATCACAGTTCTGGTTAAGAAACTGTACCAATTTTTTTTTAATTTGTCATTTTAATTTCTTCCACCTATGAGTTTGGGGAAAACGGGGGTGAGAATTTCACTGTATACAGTATACACCTTTTATTAAATCATGACAACCTCCCTTATGGGTTTGGATGTGACCTTAATCATGTTAATGAGGGCTTAGAGTTTTATATAGAAGAAAAGCTGGTGAGCATTTAGCTATTTATGCAAAATAGCCTCTTTTGGGGTACATATTTTATTGACATTTTCAAAATTATTTTTGAGGTGTGTATCTTCTATATGAAGTTACAGTTACAAACCCATAAAACTCCATAATATTGCCAAATGATGTTGTTAAAACATGCAAGAGCAGGTGTGACTGACTGAATCTATACATATACTGCATGAAGGTTGCCCTTTCGGCCAGTAAAAATTAAAATTCCCTATGTAATATATTGTATATATAGCTCTTCAGGTTTCCCCCCCCCCTTATTTGCTAGTAAATTCCAAACACAATAAAAACATGCGTGTACAAGGATTTTAAAATTACTACTGCACCTGTAAAATGTACCTTTTTCCTTTGAAATGAATGTCTAGTAACAGAAATTCCCCAAATTAAACAAATCTGAAAAATTAAGCAAGAAAATATGTAAACATCTCACTTTATTTAATTACAGACAGCTGTGTCATGATACTTGTTTTATTCTTGGCCTTATCATGATATGTATCACATTATTAAAGGCGTTATAAATAAACTTTGTTCAAGATGGTAAAAAATCTGATGTACCGGACGTCCAGTATAGACAAACATTATTAAAACTAGAGTTGTAATATTTGTAACAATTTAGAAATGTTAATTTACACTGTAATTGAATGATGGTAGATTGATTGTAGTAAATACAAGAATAAAGGACTGGATGTTGCAATGCCATGGATCATACATCTTTAATACTGATTTTTGAGACGAAGGGCATTTAAACCTTAATTGGGTGTAGAAATGAGCGTGACCTTAGAAAATGGTAGCCCAGGCATCAGAAAATGTTTTTATTATACCTCATTATAAATATTCTAAACAATGTGTTTTCTGATTGGTTCTAAGTTATCACGTGATCGGGCCGTAAAACTTCACATTTCCAGGCCGTCGGCATGGTTTTCATCATATTACATAGTATGTGTATTTTCCCGAAATATAGTTCTCGTTTGTTGAACGAAAACTCCTGAGAGTAGTAGATGTCACAATAGCTTGGTTTACGTCACAAAATTAATGATATTGTGCAGAATTTTAAAGTTTGCCTTTATTCCAAAGGTTTTCCTTGTTTTGGTATATTAAACAATTTATTGCATGAATGTTCGGGAAACATGAAGACTTATTCAGCCAAGAAATATCATATTCCCCTCGGGCGATGATTTTTCTTGGCTGAATAAGTCTTCATATTTCCCTCACTATCATGCAATAAATGTATAATATTTCCATTTCTAATTTTTTTTTTCTCTGTGATAACTCTGAGAAAGTTGTCGGAGTTTATTTCTTGATAATTCTGCCGGAATGTAAATTAGGCAGGTCGATAGGTCAGGAGCTAAGGAGACCTAATACGCATGCAAATCCCGTGTGCATCTGTCTCTGTGTCTGATGCTAAGAAGGCCAAATATGCATGTAAATCCCGTGCGGCTGCCTATGTGTTTGACGTCAGTGGGCGAGGACTATTGAAATTGGCATAAAAGTCCTCGTGTGATTATAGTCTATGTCTACATTTTTTAAGTTAAAATCTACAATTTTATTTTGATCACAATGAAATGGAAATATAAGGAATCACTGTCTAGTTTTGAGAGTATGCCAGGGACATCAACGCCCGTTATGCAAATTATCCCATGTTTCCCTCTATTGTTGATGCCCTGGCATACTCTCAAAACTAGACAGTGATTCCTTAAATAACACACCTATACTTAAGGAGTTATAATTTCCATCCATCATTTAAGAAGAAGTTGGATAGAATCCATACTTCAAGAGCTTAAATTGTCCATAAATTAAGAGGATGTTTTATATAGTCCATTCTTAAGGAGCTAAAATTGTCTATTAATTAAGAGGACATTTTATATAGTCCATTCTTAAGGAGCTTAAATTGTCCATTAATTAAGAGGACGTTTTATATAGTCCATTCTTAAGGAGCTAAAATAGTCCATTAATTAAGAGGATGTTTATATAGTCCATTCTTAAGGAGCTAAAATTGTCCATTAATAAAGAGGACATTTTATATAGTCCATTCTTGAGGAGCTAAAATTGTCCATTAATTAAGAGGACATTTTATATAGTCCATTCTTAAGGAGCTAAAATTGTCCATAAATTAAGAGGATGTTTCATATAGTCCATTCTTAAGGAGCTTAAATTGTCCATTAATTGAGAGGACATTTTATATAGTCCATTCTTAAGGAGCTTAAATTGTCCATTAATTAAGAGGACGTTTTATATAGTCCATTCTTAAGGAGCTAAAATAGTCCATTAATTAAGAGGATGTTTATATAGTCCATTCTTAAGGAGCTAAAATTGTCCATTAATAAAGAGGACATTTTATATAGTCCATTCTTGAGGAGCTAAAATTGTCCATTAATTAAGAGGACATTTTATATAGTCCATTCTTAAGGAGCTAAAATTGTCCATAAATTAAGAGGATGTTTCATATAGTCCATTCTTAAGGAGCTTAAATTGTCCATTAATTGAGAGGATGTTTTATATGTCCAAAATTTAAGAGCTTTAGTCTGTAGAAAAAGGAATTCTGGGATTGGAAAATGGAAGTTATTTGGAAGCACATGATTGCTGTAGAAACATTGCTCAGTTTGTTGCTTATTGTTTTCATAGCAGTTTCAATTGCCATTTTTGTTGCAATTTATAAATGGGGCAACTATTTTAGTAGATGGAATAGAGAATTCATGAGAGTTTAAAAAAGGTATTCTAGCTGTGATAAGTAATGAAGGTTCAGAATAATTTTAGAAGTGCTGAAAGTTTTTTTGAATTTGTTTTTTTTTCTGTTATAGAGTTTTTCTTGAAGTTCTGCTTTAGATTAAATAAAACCCTCTACATTTTGGCAACCAAGTGTATGTACCAACAAGCAAATGCTTCACAGAATGAGCTTAAAAAGCTTGGTTAGAGAAAATAAATTCATGGTCTCTGAGAAATATGTGCAATATTTACTGTATCTTTTTCTGTACATCCATATTTGGGTGATTAGGTCTTGAAGTTTTGCGGTTGGCTATACACTCAACAGTGCTTTCTTACATTATACAATAAGCATAACTTTTGTATATTTTTGCATTAGTATTATTAAAAATTTCCTTTTTTTAATAGAAGAATCAAGATGCCAGGTCGTAAAAGAAAAAAGTTGAGTAGAAGTAATAATGGTCAAAGTGAATCAAAAGGTAAATAATTCCTAAAAAATTTAGTTGTTGCTGCTTGCATGGCTTTCCTCAAGATTCAAATGTTAACAAAGTCTTTGGATTCAATGATTTCAATCAGCTAGAATTTAAAGTAATTGACCTTGAGATATGAATAAAATATGAATAAAATAACACAAATCATGCAGATTGACATATAGAGTGTGAAAATATTGTATGACTCTTTTCCATAAATTGTTAAAGTGTAAAATGAAAGCAAAGATAGATTATTGCAAAAATATCTATTATATTGTAGCAAACATTTGCATGAAATTTCAAAATTTGAAATAAATTTAGAGACATTGTTAGCTTGTCAGAACTTTAGGACATGATTTTCTAAAGTGACTTTCTTTTTCATTTCAGGATCACCAAAATTGTTTATGGAAGGTAAATTTAAATATCAAATCATTTATAGCAAATCAATTTTAATGATAAGAAAGATATTTCAGAAAAATATATATACTTACATAATGTACATTTAAAAAAAAAAATTATCATAACCATAGGTTAACATGTATGGATACAAGATGTGATGTGGAAAAGGGTATACATGTATTATTTTGTTTATTGCATACTTGGTAATAGAAAGTGGTCATTTTTGACTACTAGTATATATGTGTATCATTTTTTTTAACAGGAGACCCTATATTTTGCCTAATGGATATGGGAGTATGGTGGCCTGGATTTGTGTTGGATGTTTGTGCAAATGGTGTTGTCTCTGTGGCATTTTGGAATGAAAATTCTATGTAAGTTTATTTATTTTATAACAGATTTGGAGAATGCTACCATCCTTTATAATGTAGATGCATATAACAAGAATGTATGTAAAAACATGGTCTAGAATCTTTGTCTGTAATATACTGTGGCACCTTCATTACTAACTTCCTGTAGACACTGCCTATCTAATACACTGTACTACTTAAATTGTCATCAAATTATGGTTATTAGCCCTCCCTACTCTATTTCAGGAAATATTTTCAAAATGATAGGTTGATAGATGTTTAGAGATTATTAAATCAAAAATCGAATGTATTATTTTATATATATAGGGTTATCAAAAAGTTTGTAGACAGATGCAATAGAATTAATCCTATGAAGTCTGCATACAAAATTTATAAGGAACATAAAACAACAAAAATGTTAGAAATTTTAACTTGTTACATTGATAATTTTCCAGATTAATTACCGTATTTTTCCGACGATTAATCGGTATTTTTTTCCTCAGAAGCAGAGCACCCGACTTATCGTCTTGTTCGACTTGTCGTAGGCTCGTATTCAGAAATTTTTTAAAAAAAGCATTAAAAATCTTGGTTTTAATCATCTTGAGTTGGCTGTGTGATTGAAAATTACGTTGTTGAATTCACTGTTCATCTTTAATAATTATCATTTTCACTCATCTGTCAACACTTAAATACATAATAATAACAACAGTTATTAAAAAATGTTACATTGTCTTTAATCAATTAAAAGTTTTACCGTTTTGTTTTTATAAACACATCGTCATATGGTTCTATGTATCACTAGTAGGAAGATAACATTGCGCAGTAAAATTGAAACCAAGTTTGAATGGAAGAAAATATTGCAGTAGGTCCGGGGGATGTTTTTTTAAAATTCAATTATTTTATTTGTAAAGAGTTGTTAGTGGAAAGTATAAATCAGAAATATTTAATGATCAAATTCAATCTTAAAATACGTAATCGGCAATTATCAATACTACTGTTTATACAATAGGCCTAGGCTGACACCGGTTGTGTTAATAATCTTGCCCTAAGGCTGAGATCTTTACGGCAATTTCACTCCCTGTTTACCGTAATCCGGTGAATATAATACGCAGTAGTGTACAATACGCACCCCCCACTTTGGACCTGAAAGTGGTGGAAAAAAGCTTGTTGGGATGTATAATACGCATCAAAAAAATTGACCAAACGGTAATCCTGAGTATCAACAAAGCAGTTATACTTTGTATGCACGCTTGAAACTTCATCGCAGGAATACGATACCGGAAATAAGAAAAACACAATATTTTCTTAGATACTGATTTTATTGTAACTAATACATCGCGGTAATATCTTTATTTCATAATCATGTTTTAAATAGACCTAGTATTAAATGTTCTACCGTAAATAAAATCAACTACTTTTAACAAGCGTTATATATATAATTGTGTAGTGAAAAAACGGACGGTGTACAGGTATGAAGATAATGGACCTAATTAAATTCTTAAATAATTCCGATCAAAGTGATCAATTAGAGCCCTGGAACATAATAAAATATGTGCACAAATAGTTGTTGTATATAGTACACTTATAGCCTAAGGGGAGTGTTAGAGATACCCAAGGTGTCAAGCGTTAGCGGTAGAGGGCATAACAATGGCTTCAATTACCGGAATAGGTTATAGAATTATTTATACTCATAATTATTTGCAATAAATCAATTAACATTACATGAAAATAGTTAAAAATGAGCCACATGAAGTGTAAGCTGTTTTCAAAGAGCACGTGGCCATCCAAGCCCGCATTCTATTAATAACAGCAGTAATGGCGGCGTACACGGAGATAAAGAATAGACAGTTCAACTTAATTTTTAAAGGCCATTTTGAAACAGTTTATTTATTAACAGACTTAAAGTATACATTTTCTTTAATTACATGCTATAACAATGATTTCCTAAGGGTTAAATAGTAATATATATTTGGCAATGAAGTAATGTTACGATGTATAGCGGGGTATCGGTCTTGTCTGTGAACAGCATAGATAATACTGTAGTACGAAATCCCGTGCTTCACCTAGAGAAAAATATGTCCAAATCCTATAGGGATGTATAATACGCACCCCTTTCTCACGGTTAAAAATGCTTGGAAAAAAAGTGCGTATTATATTCACCGGATTACGGTATATAAAGAGAACCGTTATAAGAGTGATTATAGTTCATTGATTAATTATTGTCCAATTCTTTGATTATTGTTAGATAATTTTTTTAGGAAACGTATGTATGTCGTATATTGTCATTATTAAGTCGTACAAATGATCGATCTATTTCTAACAGTGTCTATGTAAAACAATAGCGTGTAACTGCATTACTGGATACAAAGTAAACAAGTTTCATCAAATCATAGTAATTGCTAAGCTTTCTGCACTTGAGATCCCCCTTTGAAGTCCGACATGAGACAGGTGCATGCCTATGACACCGGAACTTGTTAAACAAACATTGACCACGCGCCGAGTCAACAGGTGGCTGGTTAATACGTAATGGCGAATACACTGGCGATAGTCAGAGTGGATACTTATTTTAATGCTTGGGAATAAAATATTTCTGACAAAGTAAGTTTAGTTTTGCATAACACGCGATATCGGGAATTGTTTAAAATGCAAGCGACTTTGTAGAAGTTGCCGGTATTTGAAAATTTGATGCATAAGTATAAAGCGTAATTGTTTAAATGTTAATCATTAATAATTGGTAGCAATATCGGTGACATCGTGGCATCATACACTGATAATGTTACTGCAGTTTTATAGGCCATTTTGAAGTAATAAGATCGACGTATGGTCTGAGATCGACGTATCGTAGGATTTTGTTAAAATTTTGGCTAAAAATGGGCAATTCGACGAGTCGTCCGCATCGACGAGTCGTCGGGAAAATACGGTAACTCTTCTGAGTTGAATATATTTCACAGTCAAGATTTATTTGGATTTTTTACAGAGTGAAAAGATCATTGTCAAAACTTGTAAAATTTGACAAGAATTCAAGCTTGATAATATCAAGTATAGGTAATATATTTAGAAGATTATATATTGTTAATGTTTATCAAGTTACAGTAAAACACACTTATAGCCAACATGCTTGATGCTTTTAATGAATTGACACTTGAAATTTAAAAGTTTCATTCCCCATGATTTCAAAAATATACATGTATTACAAATTTTACAGTTATAACAATTGAATTATGCTTAAGGACATATGCAAGTTACCTTACCTACTGGTAATTTTTCAAGATCAGATGCTCATACACAAAAAATTGGCATGCATTACTAGGTTTTTTTGGGAAGATATCAAATCATGAATTTTTTTGCATTATTCAACATGTTCAAAGAAAAATATACAAAAATTTTGAAACAAAAATTCTATATTTTTTCCATCAAAATTTGTTCTAGAAGAGGTGTACAAATCCATATATAGACATTAAAAGTATTGCACACAGGTCCTTGATTTAGTGGGACTCTTCAACTATAGTGAAGAGCCCAATAAAGTTCAAACTATAATGTTGTGTATGACCTTAAAGTGAAGCAAACTCGTGCATTCCTAGCATTTTGTTATATAAGTATGTTTTACTGTGTATTTCTTTTATTCTAAATGTTGCTTTGTTGGTACTAATAGATGTGGCATTTCTACTGAAAATAATGTTTACTCTAAAAATTAGCAAAGCCAAAGGATAAGATCAAATTTCTTCTGAAATTTCAGAAAAATGTAATGAAATCTGCACTGCACTGTACCGAACTTAAAAAAAGTTTTTGTACTTTATGTTGGAGTATATAACCCTAATTACACATAAAGATCATGATAATTTTCAAACCTGCCACTGCAAAACCTTTCAAGACATAGGTAGTTTATAGCTTGAATTTCATGCTCAAAAAACATTGTATGTAACAGTCTGCCATTTTGAATTTTGGCGGGACTTTCCAAGATTCTTTTGTTTGTTTACACAGGTAAATCACATGATTTCTTACTGGAGTTTGATGTTATCATCTATTGTTAATCTGCAGATGGCCACCTGTGTTCTGATAATTTGTAAACAAGCAGTAATTTCAAGTCAAATCAACAATGAAATCATATGCATCAAAAGTCATCATTAAGGGTTGGGGTCTAGGCGTCAAAAGTCATCATTAAGGGATAAAGGAGGGAAAGGTCTGAGAGGAATAGAATTAAGAAACAGTAGAAATGCCACTTGTATTTAAGACTAAATCTAAATTTAATTTCTGATTCTGATAAGGCCAATTTTCTACAAAACTGATGCAGGAAGGAGGCGTTTTATTCGCAATAAAATATTGAGGGAGGTATTTTTTAAATTGTAATTTTCGAATTTTCTTTAAAATAAAGATAATTTATTTACGGATGTACTTTTCATGTCTGATCAAAAGGATTGCTTTATCCACTGTGTGTGCACATTGTGAACATTGTAGGCAATGTCTTCGAATGTATTTTCAATCAAATTAGTAGGGCTGGGTATTGGCCAGAGATTTTATATTGCGATATATTTGAATATTTTTAACTGTATTGCAATATTTATTGCAATATTTTCAGTGAAAATTACAATGGCATTTTCTTTTTATTAACTTTAATATACACGGAATGTTCATAACTTGTATAAATTCAACATTAATGCAGTGAATGTGTTCCTTAACAATGGAATAATCTTTAATTTCAGAAAAATTAGAAAAAAAGAAACGCCACAGCTTGATTAAAAAATACAAGGATGACCTATGCTTTGCAAGCTCAGCGGAGCTATCATCTGACACTTCCATCCCCTCAGGAGATTCAACCTCTTTAGTCAGTGAAGAAAGTATGACAGTCCAGTCCTCTGTTGCAAGCATGGATGCAACTGTGCCCTGTACAAGAACTGCAGAAGAAACTTCTGGAATGATGTGCTCAGCAACTGTGTCAACAGAAACTTCCTCTAGCATTCGTGGTGCCACATTGTCAAAAGAGATGTCTCCAACCATTTGGGCGACTCCAGAAATTGATTCAACTGAAAGAACATGCAGTCCAGCTATTCCGGTTGAAAGTACGTTGTGTGAAATCACCTTTGGAAGCTCAGCGGAGCGATCATCTGACACTTTCATCCCCTCAGGAGATTCAACCTCTTTAGTCAGTGAAGAAAGTATGACAGTCCAGTCCTCTGTTGCAAGCATGGATGCAACTGTGCCCTGTACAAGTACTGCAGAAGAAACTTCTGGAATGATGTGCTCAGCAACTGTGTCAACAGAAACTTCCTCTAGCATTCGTGGTGCCACATTGTCAAAAGAGATGTCTCCAACCATTTGGGCGACTCCAGAAATTGATTCAACTGAAAGAACAAGCAGTCCAGCTATTCCGGTTGAAAGTACGTTGTGTGAAATCACCTTTGGAAGCTCAGCGGAGCGATCATCTGACACTTTCATCCCCTCAGGAGATTCAACCTCTTTAGTCAGTGAAGAAAGTATGACAGTCCAGTCCTCTGTTGCAAGCATGGATGCAACTGTGCCCTGTACAAGTACTGCAGAAGAAACTTCTGGAATGATGTGCTCAGCAACTGTGTCAACAGAAACTTCCTCTAGCATTCGTGGTGCCACATTGTCAAAAGAGATGTCTCCAACCATTTGGGCGACTCCAGAAATTGATTCAACTGAAACAAGAAGCAATTCAACTATTCCTTTTAAAAGTACGTCGTGTGAAATCACCTTTGGAAGCTCAGAGGAGCTATCATCTGACACTTTCATCCCCTCAGGAGATTCAACCTCTTTAGTCAGTGAAGAAAGTATGACAGTCCAGTCCTCTGTTGCAAGCATGGATGCAACTGTGCCCTGTACAAGTACTGCAGAAGAAACTTCTGGAATGATGTGCTCAGCAACTGTGTCAACAGAAACTTCCTCTAGCATTCGTGGTGCCACATTGTCAAAAGAGATGTCTCCAACCATTTGGGCGACTCCAGAAATTGATTCAACTGAAAGAACAAGCAGTCCAGCTATTCCGGTTGAAAGTACGTTGTGTGAAATCACCTTTGGAAGCTCAGCGGAGCGATCATCTGACACTTTCATCCCCTCAGGAGATTCAACCTCTTTAGTCAGTGAAGAAAGTATGACAGTCCAGTCCTCTGTTGCAAGCATGAAAAAAATGGGGGTGATGTCTAAGGATGCAACTGTGCCGCATTCAAGTACTGTACAAAAGACTCCTGGAATGATAAGCTCAGCAACTGTGTCAACAGAAACTTCCTCTAGCATTCGTGGTGCCACATTGTCAGAGGAGATGTCGCCAACCATTTGGACAACTCCAGAAATTGATTCAACTGAAAGAACAAGCAGTCCAGCTATTCCTGTTGAAAGTACGTCGTGTGAAATCACCATTGGAAGCTCAGCGGAGCGATCATCTGACACTTTCATCCCCTCAGGAGCTTGTACAACTTTCACAATGTCTGAGTTGTCAGCTTATTTAACCTCTGTAGTCAGTGAAAACAGTCAAATTAATTCTGACACTCTTCATACACAACTGGTCATTGGTGAAATGCCACAGAAGTCTCTGTTACCTAAACCTTGCAAGGCCCTTAAAGTCAAACTGCCTGCATTTGATCAATGTTTTGATACCCACACACAGATTTACAGAAACACTATTAATACAGGGCTTTACTCACCCACTGAAAATCATGACAATCAGGCTCGGTCAGATGACAGCATCTTAAGTACAGAAATAAACCATTGTCAAAGTATTAACTGTCAACCACAGATTTTCAGTGCTACATTCGAAGCAGATTTGCCAGCATCTGATGATCAATCTGTAAATCCTATCAGGGAAACCTTGTACAGAGAGTGTACATCTTTGAAACCCAAGGGTCAAAAACTGCTGCTGGCTGACATGAATTTTTCTGATGATGAGGAGGAATTTGGAGAAACAGACAGTGATAGAGAATCAGTGTATATTCCAGACTTTGACTGTGAAAGCGTTGATGACGAGAGTGATGTGTCGGATGAATGGGAATTTCCAAAAGATACTCCTGCTCCTGACAAACATGCTCCAGACAAACATGCTCCAGACAAACATGCTCCTGACAAACATGCTCCTGAAGAACATGCTCCTGAAGAACATGCTCCAGACAAACATGCTCCTGAAGAACATGCTCCAGACAAACATGCTCCTGACAATTGTGAAAATCCAGATTTGTTAACATCAAGTGTTCCATTCAAACGCAATATATTGCCAAACAAATGTATTTTGGATGAGACAAATACAAAGATTTATTCGAAGAAATATGAACAGAATTCAAGCAATTCAAAACATGGTAGACTTTATGATACGGTGCATTCTTGCATGTTTTGTTATAAATTGGTGACGCATATACAAACTCATCTTCAACATAAGCATAGAAATGAAAAGGAGGTGAAGGAGATCTTGGACTTAAAAGAACAGATAGACAAAGTAAAAGAAAATGATGAATATAGGTCAAACTTAAAGAAGCGTTTAAAGAACTTACAAACTCTGATTAGAAACAAAGGAAACAACAATCATAATCTAAGAGTTCTTGCAGCAGAAGAAGGGGAAATATTGCTGACCAGACGCAGAAAGTCGAATCAATTCAATGTCAAAGATTACGGACCATGTCCGAATTGTCAAGAATGGATTGTCCTGGAAAACATCACAAAACACATGGTCGCATGTCCTATCCAAGAGAATATTGATTCAAAGGGCGCGGCTATTATTCAGTCCAAAATTATGGCAGGTAAAATTTCTTCCTCAGCGTCAACCAAGTTAAAAACAGAAGTTTTCCCATCTATGATAAGAGACAAGACAACTGAAATAGCTCAAGGAGACCATCTTATCACAGTTTTAGGTAACATATGGCTTATGAAAAATGCTGGAAACAAACTTAGAAGAAAAAACTTTACAAGTTTTAGAATGAGATTGTCGGCAAAGCTGCTTTCCCTTCTTAGAGAAGATTCGCAAATCCCCTCTGCTTCCATGCACTATTTTATAGCCCCAAAACAGTTTGATAGAGTTGTGTCTTGTGCAGTAAAAGCTTGTGAAGAAGATGAAAATGCTGACTTGAAAAATCCCAGCACTGCAATTAAGCTAGGCTACGATTTAAGTAGATTAGCAAATGCAAAATTAGGAATCGGAATCAAGGAGGGTAATGACAAAGCAAAAACAGAGGCCAGTGAATTTTTACAATTGCTAAGAATGGAATGGAGCGTGAAAGTGACAAAGCTGGCAAGAATTACATTGGATGTGAGGCATTTCAACAAGAGAAAAGAGCTCCCCGATCCATCTGATATAGAGAAAATAGCAGCTTATCTTGTAAGGGAAATAAAGAACTTAGACCTCACACCAAACAACAGCAATGAAATTGTATTTCGAGAAGCAGTTGTACTTGCTGAGGCAAGGTTACTTTTGTACAACAGAAGGAGACCAGGAGAGTTAGAATGCCTTAGGTAAAACCTTTTAAGCAATAGTATGATAATTAAAAATGAATCTTGACTTAATTGTTTAATTTAGGTCATCGGTAAATCTATTTCCTAAGTACAAATTTTGAATCATGCATATTGTTTAACGCCTTATGTGAAGATTATTTTAAACTTGGATTTTAGAAATCCAATGCTTAGTAAATATTGAATAATTTAAAATACTATTCATAATATTTCCTTTGTAGTATTGAAGCTTACAAAAACAGATCAATGTCAGTGGATGAAGCAAACATGGCCCTGCGGAGTCACTTAACAGATTTTGAGAAAATGCTTCTCAAAACTCAAGATCTTGTGGAAATACGAGGCAAAGTATGTATTAGATTTGTTTATCAGAGAATGTAATTCAAATGTGTAGCAAAATCATTTTTCTATCCTAATATCTGCTTTATAAGCATTTCTAATTCATAATTAATTAATTAATAATTATATCATGTCTCATGCTTAAAAATGTAGTTAGTTCAGCTATGTGTGTTCTGAGTTTACTGATTATTATTACTTGTACAATACATGTAATTTTTATTACTTGAGGTCAATACATGTAAAAACTTTTTTGATGAAAACTAGTACATGTATGTACTGTCATTACCTTAGATTATCTCTAATAAGCAAATGAACCATGAGTTTTCTAACTTGTCAATATTTTTCATGCAGACTGGTAGGGGGGTACCTGTCTTAATCCCAAAGGAAACAAACAAAGTGCTGGAATATTTGAGTGACCCAGTTGCCAGACAAATGGCAAGCATTCGACCAGAGAATAAATACATGTTTGCCAATACCGGTGAGTGGTAACTACAATGAAGCGCATTGAAGTGGTAAAATTTTCCATTTGGATGAAATATTCTGAGTCATGTTTTGAACGTCAATTATAACATTACACCACGCCCATTTCTTTAGAAACGAGAAAAAAAAATAGCCGTCGTAATGTTTTAGGACACCCCATTTTCCGCAACAAGCAACATGAGTTACACTGACATGAATATTTTTAAATACGAAAAAGCTATATATAAAGTCTCCGCTTCTGTAATAAAAGCATTGCAACAAATATGTACATAATTATGATTTTGTTTACCGGAGTAAGCATAACACATGTATCAGTTGAACACGTTTATGTAGACCGTCAATTTGATTGGCTATTATATTTATGGAATACTTGTTCTACAGGTGTTCTATTGAATCATTTGACCGATTTTTCCTTTCTAAAGAAATGGGCGTGTCTAAAGATAGCTGAAAACGTTCAATCCAAACGAAAAATTTTACCACTTCAATGCGCTTCATTGTATGTTTTATTTGTATTTACCCAAATTCAGTTTATTTATTGTAAGACTTGTTTGTGATCATGTTTGTTGTGGTTATACAGGTCGCACTGTTGTTCGAGCAGGGGAATCACTTGATCTAGTGAAATTCAGAAGTGAAGTTGCATTGAGATTCCCAGAGAGAATCTATGCCAACAACTTAAGAAAACACACTGCAACAATTGCCCAGGTTTGCTTAATTTTTCTTAATTTAAAATTATAATATTAAATCTGAAAAAAATTGGCATTATAGTTCTCAAGCCTTTGCACATCTGTTGAGGTAGCCTCAATCCAAATTTTATCGTATTTTTGATAAAATGAAAACTTGGTAATGTGGAAACCAATCTTGAAAAAAAAATTCCACCCTCACTCTTTCTTAGTTTAGTAGTCGAACATTGCTTCTGGTAGCCACTTGCAAAGGGACTTGGTTAATTCATGAAAAAAAAATACATTTGAAGATCATGCCTACAAGTTTTACATAATGATATTGAAGCAATTAATGGATAATGGGACTTTGACATGGAAAGAATATCATGAACAAAGAATTGATCTCATTTTTGTATATAGAAAATTTGGGTATTTAAAAATACCTCCCATATAATTTAGAGCCGATAAATGATTTTAGAAAATGCCCCCTACTCACATCTGTTTTAGAAGAAGATGCCCGAAAACCAGAAAATTAAGTTTATGTAGCTTACTTTTTATGCGCTCGGATCGATAGATCCCAGGCGTATATTGTTTTTGTCCTGTCTGTTTATCTGTTTGTCTGTTTGTCTGTCTGTCTGTTGTCAACTTTAACCTTTGCCATAACTTTTGAACAATAAGAGATAGAGACTTCATATTTAGTATGCATACTCCACTGATAAAGTACTTTCAAATGACATCAAGGTCAATGACCTTGTGACCTTGACTGTGACATATGCTAAAAATAGCTTTTTCCACTGTTTGTCATAACTTTTGAAGCATAGGAGATAGGGACTTCATATTTGGTATGCATACTCCACCGATAAAGTCCTTTCAAACGACGGCAAGGTCAATGATCTTGTGACCTTGACTGTGACCTATATGCTAAAAATAGCTCTTTACACTTTTTGCCATAACTTTTGAACCATAGGAGATAGGGACTTCATATTTAGTATGCATACTCCACTGATTAAGTTCTTTCAAATGACACCATGGTCAATGACCTTGTGGCCTTGACTGTGATCAATATGCTAAAAATATATTTTTTTTAACTTTGTTGCCGCCGGGCGCATAGTGTTTCACAAACACATCTTGTTTTTTTCCTGGCAAAAGATGGATTTAAAAGTTCAATTAGTTCAAAGAAAAATTCTGAATTTCTGTTTAGGCCCTTAATCTGAATGACACCGAGATGAAATATATCTGCAATCACCTTGGCCATACACAGAAGGTCCATGACCTCGTATACAGACAAACATCTGGAATGATCGAGAGATTAGACATTGCAAAGCTTATGTTAATTCAGGAATTCAACGTTGTTGGCAAATACCAAAACAAGAAGCTGTCGGAGATTCAGTTTGATGGTAAAAAAAAACTTTAAAAACATTTTAAAAATTTTGAAAGGAAATCACATAGTGATCAAATACATTTAGATAAGCATTGATTAGTTAGTTTGCAAATACATTTAAAGTATATGCTGTAAAATGTTCATTCATTGTAGAACTTGGAACACTTGAGAGAAAAATTCAAGACCAAGATCAAGAACAGCAAGGTAATTATATCCAGTCAAACATTGGTATCTCAAACTCAAACGGACCGATAAAAGTCGCAATATACCTAAAGATTTTTTTAATGATTAGGGTATATCATGTAGACTTATTGAGACTTCAGTTTGGATATAACATCATTTTCATATATCTATCATAGTATTTGAGATACTAGATTTTTAGATAGCAACAATCAATTGTATGTTCCTCATTGTATCAGTTATAGCAACTGCAAGTTCTTGGGGTACCCATCTTTTTTGGCAACTCATATACCACTAATGTTGATGAGCAATGATAATTTTTTCTCCCCTAAATTTGAAATTGGGATGAGGGATTTGGTGTTAGCACTTTGGGTTTTATTCATGTAATAGAAGTGGACTGCATAGATAGTTATCTCTCTCCTGTATTTAACAGATAAGCCAATTCCATGGTTATTGATTGTGACTTTTAATGTTTGAAATACATTATTTTTCAAACCCAACGGCATGTATGTAATACACTGAAATGTATCATCGAACCTTTATGATGTCACAGAATTTTTTTTTACGTCAAACGTTTATCCAAACATATACGCACATCTGTGACCTCTTGACTCCATACCGGTATTTATACAGTTAAAGATACGCATTGCTTTCAGTAGTGTTATGAAAAAAGTTACACTGATCCATGTGGTCTGTGACAATTAATATTGGTGCGCATATGTTGTTTAAAATTCAGTGATATCTTATTGATGCATATAATACTCAGTTTACAGTGTTCATTAAATTTAATTTGGTTATTCAGTTATTTAGTTATTCATGTTGTTTTTGCAGACACTGAAAATGCTGCTGATCAAGGGAAAAATGTGGATGATGGTATGTACATGTTAATTCTTAGGTTATCTCGAATGTCAATAAGACAGGAATTAGAAAGAAACTTTTTCATTGTATTGTCATGAACAGCATCTATGACGGTTTACATTATTTGCAGTAAACATATCACTGTATTTGTGATTTGTTTTTGGTACCTCATTAAAAACAACACTTCTTGATGTGTGATTCATCATGAATCCCTTACTTTATTTTCATGTACACAACATGGAATGTAAAGTCTATTTTAAAGCATTTTTAGGATCTAGATTATTGATATATGTGCCCTAAGCGAAATGGACAAAACAATTGGGGTTTTGTGTGTGTGTGTGTAAAACTTCAAAATTACCATTGCACAATAAAAATAAGCTGATTATGACAGCATCTTTCAAGTCTGCATCTTATATTAATGCTTCTTATATCATATACTTTCTTTTTCAAGACATTGACATTGAAGACGACTTTACAGTGTGTAGAAAAAAGGCTAAGAAATGTAAGTACTTGTATTTGAACATGCTTTTTCTGCCTAATTATACCTAATACAACAAGTTGTGTGAAGTATAATGTTTTTGACCTGTACGTCAATCAGTCAGTCCTGTATTTTTGTCAGCACAACTCCTTTTAAACCATTGCGCAGAATTTTGTTAATCTTTGCAAATATTTAGGATACAGTGTATAGATGTGCATATTGCCAGGAAATTCCGATTCCATTATTTTTGTCCTTAGAGTTTTGAATTTCCAGCTAAGGTATATATAAGGAAATCTACTGGAATCAGCTCTCCTAATGAAATTTTATGCGAAATATTTTATGTCCTTAAAAGACCCTATTGATTTTGATAACAGAATGTTCACAATTCAACACACACAGAGATTTTTTTATAGGATAGAAGTACACAAGCCCCCCCCTCTCACGTGAAACGTGAAATAAGTGCTTTGCCAATATTAACAATTTTATGTGGCTACATCATAAATTTGTTTCCATTAATTATTTAAATGTGTAAATTGTCATTTGTTGGACATGGAGTTTTAATGTGATGAATTCTTGCAAATAATGCCCTTTTTGAATTTTACATACCCAGTATATTTAAAGTGCACAGTGTCATTGTTGCATTGTCAACTTTTAGGGGAGTGTGGGGTAAATGAGCTTGCTCATTTTTTCTTATATTTTTTAACATATATTTTTGCATTGAAAATGGAGTGATGGATGCTTATAATGGTTAAATACTCAGACAATGGAGAACGAAATTTTCTAAGCATAATTTTGGTCAGAAGTTTGAAATACACATTAAAGCTGTGAGATTTTACAATGCAACTCCATGTCTATTCTGTTGTGAAACAAATATTCTGATGTTTCTTTCTTTTTAGCTGAAAGAGTCAGATGGTCTCCAGCTGAAGAAGAGGAGATAAAGAAATACTTCTCTCGTTATTTTGAGGGACATTTTCAGAAGAAATGCCCCTCAAGGGAGCATTGCCTTGATGCTCTTAAAAAAAGCAAAGAAAATGGTGGAACAATTTTTAAGAGAAAATGGGAAACCTTGAAAAAAAAAGTTTCCAATATGTTAGTCAAGATTCAAGTATGAAGTAGCTTATACAATTATTAGCTCACCTGAGCAGAAGGTTAAAGTGAGCTTTTCAGATCAAAATTTGTTTGTTATTTGTCGTAGCTGTCGTTGTAGTAGTAAACTTTTCACATTTTAACCTTGTTCTCAAGAACCAATTTCCACCAAACTTGCCAAAAAGTATCCTTAGGTGAAGGGGGTTCAAATTTGTTTAAATGAAGGGCCCTATTCCAAAGGGAGATAATTATGAATTAGTAAAAAATATATGGCATATGTTAAAGATTTTCATCTCAAGAACCACTGGGCCTGGAAAGCTGAAACTCAAGTGGAAGCATTCTCAGGAAATGTAGATTCAAGTTTGTTGAAATCATGACTCCTGGGGGTAGCATGGGTTATCAAAATTTAACATAGACATATATAGGAAAAATCTTCTTCGCAAGAACAGGAAAGCTGTGATTGGTCATAGTTAAATGATAGTATCCTCTGGTAGTGTATATTTGATGTAGTTCAAATCATGACCCCCCACAATAAAGGGGGGGCCACAATTGGGAATCTGAGTTTCACATAGGAAATACATAGGAACATTTTTAAAAATCATTTTAAGAACAGCGAAGCCATGATTGGTCAGAGTCCTCTTGTAGTTTAGATTCAAGTTTGCTCGAATCATGACCCCTTGGGCAAAGATGGAGCCATAATGAGATATAAATTTTTTTAAGAAGTAATTCATAGAACATTCTTTAAAATTCTTCTTCTTGAGAACACCAAAGCTCTTATTGTTCATATCATATCATTTATATGGAGGCATCCTTGGGTAGTGTAGATTCAAGTTTGTTCAAATCTTTATCTGTAGGGGTTGAGTGGGGCCACAATGGGTGATCAAGGTAATATGTAGGAATACATAGGGAAAATTGTGAAAATTTTTAACAAGAACAAAGCTATCATTGATCATCATTATAAAAGCATTGAAAAAAGTAATGTAGATTTAAATTTGTTCCATTGACCAACCAGGAGAAAAGAGGAGCCATTAAAAGTGGATTAAAGTTATACACAGGATTATAAAGGCTATATCAATAAATATTTTCATCTTATAAACAACAAAGTCATTTTGTATCATGTTAATTTAAAAGCATCCCCAGGAAGTATAGATTTAAGTTTGTTCAAATACCCCCTCCCCTTTTTTCTCTGAATCCACTTTTACTAGTATATTTCAAGATAAGAACTGAACTGATTTTTGCTTTTAGCCAGTTGCTCAGGTGAGTGATGTGGCCCATGGGCCTCGTGTTTTTTTTTTTTTTATTGTATGACACAAGAACTGAGATCAGAGAGGATCAACTTGCTTTTTTCATTTTTGTTTTCCATAAGGCCTAGAAAAAAATGTTTGTTTCCTGTACCCCGGCCGACCCATTCAAATTAGCCTCTTGTTGATTTTTCTCCTGCTAAATGGCAAAACTGTGTTTGATCAAATCAGCTGTTTCCATTTATTCAAAAGAAATTAGTTGTAGCTTTACTTGAGACATAAAATATATCAAAATACTTAACATTAACCCTAAATATAAAGAGTAATCATTACTTTAAAATAAATTTCCCCCACATATTTTTGAAGTTTGTTTTATGTCCCTTTGCAGCCATGTTGGTTGTACACTATAAATATAACACCTGGATGAATCAGTCCGAGAATGGTTTTGGGGACTGTTACAGGAAACAAACATATTTTTTTAAGCCTAAAAGAAAATTTGATGTACTGATTTTTGTGACTTAGTAATGGAACTTGTTTGGAGAAATTTTTGTTACACTGTTGAACATTTGATATGATGTAGTGAAATTTCAACTCAAGATGGAGGATATTCCAATTGGATTTATATTATTTCATTCTCCTTATGACTACTCGGAAACATGCTCTTTTTGCTCAGATTTTGACATGGATGTTTTGGAAATATATATACATGGATTTTGTTGTTTAACTTTTTTAAAAGTACCAGGGAAAGAGCCAATGCATTTAAAACAATGAGATTTTAAGTTTTGAAGTTTTTTATCCAAGAATTGAGTGATAGACATGTGACAGGTTTGAGGAAATGTATAAAGGATTTTAGAAACAACTATTAATGGACTGAAGCTTTTGAGGTGAAGAAAAAGGAAATGTTTGCAGCCATGTTGGTTGTACACTATAAATATAACACCTGGATGAATCAGTCCGAGAATGTTTTTGGGGACTGTTACAGGAAACAAACATATTTTTTTAAGCCTAAAAGAAAATTTGATGTACTGATTTTTGTGACTTAGTAATGGAACTTGTTTGGAGAAATTTTTGTTACACTGTTGAACATTTGATATGATGTAGTGAAATTTAGTGCAACTTTTTTTTTTTTTAGTCACATTAACCAAAGGCTAATGTAAGCTTTTCTAATCACAAAGTATCCAGCATCTGTCTGTCACTTTTTTTCTTAATTTCAGATATTGTAGATTCAGGTTTTTTCATATTATGACCCCCTGAGTTAGGTCACAACAAGGGTCCAAGTTTAATGCAGTAATAAATAGGAAATATCTTAAAAGTCTTCTCAAGAATAGCAAAGCTATTGTTAGCCGTATTAATTTTTAAAAAAATCTTTTCAAGGAATAGCAAAACATAATTCAAAGCATCTGTATTTAGTGAAGTTTTATTTTGAAAAAATCTTTAAAAAGTCTTTCTCAACAACAACAAATTCATAATAAACAATATATATTGAATTATTCTTTGAAGTGTGCATTAAAGTTTGTTCAAATTTTGACCCCCTGGAGTGGGGAGAAGTTGATATAAGATTTATGTTGGGAAATAACCTAGAATGACCATTTTTGTCTGGTTAGTGTCATGGCCAATTGGCTCTTTTGTTAATATAGCCAAAAGTTTCAAACAGACATGTATGACACTATACAGGTATGATCAGAAAAAGAGAAAAAAACATTGGCAAATCCGAATTTTAAATGTATGTACATCTATCTTGAAATATATTTACTCTCATTTTGTAGTATATGAAATACTGATTTGGTTGGATTTGTATGTTGAACATTGAAGAGTTAATCATTTTCAATTTATGACTGAAAAATGTTTTATATATATATATATATATATATATATATATATATATATATATATATATATATATATATATAGGTCAGACAACATGTTCCTAGAAAAAAAAAATCGCTAGAATTTGTAATTGAAGAATTGCTACTTGAACAAGTTTTATCACCTAAAATTGGGATACCTTACCAGGAGTATGAGCAAGACACCAGAGGGTGATATTTCTTAAATAATCCTTATATAATCCCCATGATCCTTATATAATCCCCATGACCCCATAATCCCTTGAATCGCTTATCTCAAAAATTTTTAAACATTGAAAACAATTTAGAAATCACTGAAGAATGACAATTATGAATAATTATTGATATTATACCATATATTTGAGGAACATGCTGTCTGTCCTTAAGTCCTCTAAGCTATGGTCTTAGGGCCTGGATTTAAGTTTTTAAGATAACAAAGATTATGTATTTTATTTTGTTTTAAGAAAGATTATGTTATTTTAGTCTTGGTATGTTTGTTTTAAAAAGAAAATTTGTAATTTTACTTTGTTGCAACAAGCACTGTCAAATAAAGTATATAATTTGTTGAAACATTTGATTTCATCGCATTACCATGGGAGGAAGGAGAACAGGTTTTAATTATTCTTGTAATTGAAAGGATACATTTAATTTTCATCAGATAATCACCCCATCACCAAAGTGAGAACGTCTTGAACATGTTTACTTTTAAGAAATATATATATATATTCAAGCTGATGCAAAATATTTTCTGAAATGATGATCATCTATCTTGGAATGTCAGTGTTTGCTAAAACACACTATTACCATATTTACTCCCTATAATTAGATTTTTGGGAGTTAGATTTTTATATTTAAAAAAGCAAGATATGTGAAAAGTGAAATATAGTGAAACTGCTAGGTTACAGTGAAAAGTGAAATATAGTGAAACTGCTAGGTTACACATACTGAAATGAAATATGGTGGGTCAAATTCTGTTTGAGTATGAATAGACTACTTTTGACAAAGTTATTGCCCTTGGGCTTTAAAAAAATTCTTATGATTTGCAGTTCCATTCATTTTCTTTGCAGAGGCTGCACATACTCGAATGAAATTTGGTATACAGATTTATCATAAGAATATTTAGGTCAAGTTCTGCTTTGGGTATATATCAGGTTGGGGGGGGGGGGGGGGAGAGAATATGTGTTTCACATATATCTTGTTGATATTAATTAGTGAAAACTGTAAACGTATTACATTTAGCTGTGTATTCTTTTTAGTGCTCTTGGCGGAAAGGAAATTACACTACAACTCAAGTACAACGCTAAATGTCTTGCACATATATATATTGATAAGAACATTGAGAAATGTGCTAAATCAAATCAACGCTAATAACGCGTTCAAAGATTAATATTTGCAAAACATGTTACGTGTTAAGACTAATACTTTTCAGTATACTTTTGTAGAAAAATAAAGGGCTTGATAACATTCAAGGCATCCAATTTCTTGTTTGTAGAAGTCTTAAAGCCCTTATTATTTATTTGCTGGTCCATAAACAGTCTGGATGTTAATTAATTGACAAAAAAATCAGGCGTTCAACAAATTGTAGCAGATTTTAGTTTTGTTTCCTAATATATTGTCATATATCTTCCTATTTTATAATAATGTTAAAATACATGGTCTTGAGTGAGTATAAGAACTTGAACCTAGTCTGTTAACAAGCTGAAACTTTTAAAATTGCATGCTGGTCCATCTGTTAATTAAGAGCTAATTTAAAAATGAAGCTCATAAAGTTTGAATGTAAGAACAATTTTGAATTGAAGACTATACTTACGAGCTTTAAACTCTTAAATCCTTTAACTCCTAATGTTTATATGTTGGTCCGTCCGTCCGTCTGTCTGTCTGTCCTTCTGTCTGTAAATTTTTCACATTTTCAACATCTTTTCAAGAACCACTGGGCCAATTTTAACCAAACTTGGCACAAAGCATTCTTAGCCTAAGGGGATTCAAAGTTGTGAAAATCAAGGACCACGCCCTGGTTGAAGTTTAACATAGGAATATATAGAGTAAATCTTTAAAAATCTTCTTCTCAGAAACTAATCAGCCAGGAAAGCTGAAACTTGTGTTGAAGCATTCTCAGGTAGTGTAGATTCAAAGTTGTGAAAATCATGACCCCTGGGTGTAGGGTGGGGCCACAATGGGGGGTCGAAGTTTAACATAGGAATAAATAGAGTTAATCTTTAAAAATCTTCTTCTCAGAAACTAATAAGCCAGGAAAGCTGGCACTTGTGTGAAAGCATCCTCTGGTAGTGTAGATACAATGTTGTGAAAATCATGACCCCCGGGGGTAGGATGGGGCCACAATGGGGGGGGGGGGTCAAACTTTTATATAGGAATATATAGAGTAAATCTTTAAAAATCTTCTTCTCAGAAACTAATCAGCCAGGAAAGCTGAAACTTGTTTGGAAGCATCTTCAGGTAGTGTAGATTCAAAGTTGTGAAATTCATGACCCCTGGGGGTAAGGTGGGGCCACAATGGGGGGTCGAAGTTTAACACATGAATACATGTATATAGAGTAACTAATCAGCCAGGAAAGCTGAAACTTGTGTGGAAGCATCCTCTGGTAGTGTAGATTCAAAGTTGTGAAAATCATGACCCCCGGGGATAGGGTGGAGCAACAATGGGGGGTTGAAATTAAACATAGGAATATACATGTATAGAGTAAATCTTTAAAAATCTTCCTCTCAGAAACTAATCAGCCAGATGATTCTTTATAATTGTTAAGATTGTCAGGACAATTCTTTGGCTTTACAAGAAGGTTCAGAGTTTGATGTAGGTTAACGGTATATCCCATATATAAACTATTGTTAAGGATCTTTTAAAGAACTGCAATACTCAACATATGATATGACTATAAAATCATCCTGTTAGAAAAGGGACTAATGATTATAAACATAAAAATATCCAGGGGAAAAATGGATTTTATTTATACAGGATCTACATGTATTATTGTACATTGTCCAGATAGTTTGTATTAATTATGACTCCATTAAGCTGATTTTATTATACCTATTGTTCCTCAGGTGAGCGATGTGGCCCATGGGCCTCTTGTTTTATTTTCGTCATAAAATATATGTATCTTTCATTATTTTAAACCTAAAACAGCTATAAAAAGACCGGCGGAAGAGGATATACTGTTTTAATGAAAAACTAAAATTTTTATTTTCGTTATAAGATATACATGTATCTTTCATTATTTTTAACCAAAAACAGCTAAAAAAGACCGTTGGAAGAAGATATACAGTTAAATGGAAATTGTAAAAGGTATGGGAAAGAAAATAATCGATGAATGATTTTACATTTATACCTTGTTGTAATAAAGCTTGCTGGTATAACAATGCTTAAAATTTACTTAATTACTGCTTGTTATATACATGTACCTTGTTGCATTAACGTTGCATTAAAAATCATAAATGAAAGAATTGGTTCAATAGGTGTGTTTCAAATGATTGATCAACAGCTTTTTACTCAATTACAGTTAAACAATAAACATTAATTTTGTGAAGCATTTTTAGTCAATGGGCAATATATAAATAAATGCACTAATTGTGCTTACTCGAATATAATGAATTACTGATATACATTTGGTACTATTCTCTTTTTTGGCAGGAGGAAAAAGAGAATACTGACATCAATAAATAATTTAACAGAAAATACAAAGCAAATGAGAAAATCAAAAGCACTTTTGATAGTTGGAGAATATGGGGTAGGAAAATCCTCATTTGTGAATACAGTTCTTACCGCCATAACGGGAATATATCATGAACACTGTGAAGTTGCCGAAGCCAGCTCAAGCAAGACCAACTATTTAGATGTGTAAGTGCAATGTAAAAAAAATTGCTTACAAATATGCAAAGTGTTTTTAATTTTTACATATATATTTTTTTTATATTACTGCAATAATCTAATTTTGAATTAATAAGGAAACTTTGACGGTTGTCATTAAAGTAACCATCAGGGCTACATATATAATTTGCCGCAAACTATTATTAAATGAAGAAAACCGGTAACATTTTAGTTTAAAAATTTAAGTAACATTTATTTAAAAAAATATTTTTTACTCAAATCTTAAAAAAATTGATATGGTTTTGAAACTGATAAGAACATCCAGCCTTTTTAAAAAAAAAAAATTTAAAGTGACTCATTATCAGTGTTTTTTTCTTTCCTTCAAAAGTTGCTAAAAAAGTGAATAAGCTAGAATACCAAATATTCTGACTGCCAATACTGATCTCATGTTTGTTATGTTTTTGGAACAAGTTTTCAAATGGACTGTTACGTAAATAAAAGATATCTTATATGCCTACGAAGATTGAATTAATTGATACATGGGCATACAAAATACAATCTCTTAAATTCAATAATTTTAGCGTTGTATATCTCGTTTCTTACATTTTAAGTAAATGCCCTGCAGAGTATTTTAAAATAACTACAGACGAAGACGAGAAGTTGTGGTACCCAACTTTTGTGGATATGGTCGGAATGGACAAAGCAAATTTTTCTCCATTTGACATCATTCTAGAATACATTTTGGATGGAAAACTTAAACCATTTACCGATCTGACCGACTTTTGCAACAATATTAAAGAAGGTCGCAAAATGGTGCAGATGGAAAAAAGGGAAGGTCCTATTGTCGATGCCATTGTCTTCCTCTTGGCTCCAAAAAGCGGGCAAAATCCAACAGTTTTAATGGAAAACATAAGAATTGTTCTTAAAAGATCTGCTAAAGGTAAGAATTGAATTTCTTTAAAATCGATGGATAGATATATTATAAGAACATGGCGTTATGAATAGCAACTGCTCTGCTGGCATATTTTCCATGATGCGCTAGCCATGCTCAGTAAGGAACGCTGTTTATTTCAATGCCATTTGAAAAGACCACTTGTGTTGAGTATTGCTAGAGGTGAGGGCAAGTAGTTTGATAGAATACGTGCATGTATAACGTGATTTTCAAAAGAGGATATTGCCCCCAGTAGCTACGTACAGTGTTAAAACGTGGCATGCAACTTAAAATGATATATGTCAAACTTAACATGGATATAAGAGATCTTCTGAAAGATTCGTGTTTTTGAAGTTTTATACATCATTTTTGTTTTAGAAATACCCATTTTTGTAGTAATGACAAAAATGGATGAATGTGATTTAGCGGAGGAGGCTATAAGGGATCTAAAAAGAAAGATTTGCAGCTCGTTTGTTATAAACATGGATCGTATTCTCGAGTGTGTAAATTACAAGAGGTCTGATACACAATCTGGTTGGTGGGATAATGATGCCGTGGAAAAGGTTTTGAACTTCCTTACATCAGTAAGCGATTTCATTATGAAAATTGTTTTCCAGATTTGTCATACAAAAGGCCTTGCTCTCAAAAACTCTACTAGGAAATTGTTTGAACAATGTGTTATTTAGCCGAAAACCTTGCCATATCTCTTCGAATACTTTATGTAATCAGTAATTAGACGTACATACACGTATGTAGGTAATTGTGTTGTTAAAGGAGTTATGAAAACCGGGTAAAGATTGGCTTGATATTGAGGTAATATTCGCCGAATCTCGGAACAATTGTTCATAATTCAATTCTAAAATATTCTGCTTCATGTAAATGTACAACTTTAATCCTCGATTATCCTCAACCACATCATGTTCTTGTTTTAAACATGGAACTCGTCTTTAGCAATAAACATTTTTTTATAATTCTCTCCGCTTTGTAGTATAAAATAAAAATCAAAATTGGATTTCAAGAATCACCACAACCTTTAAATCACAAAAAGTATAAATTTAAAAGCTTTACGTATATTTGCATTGTTCAGGACACATACCCTTGCATACATGTTCATACATGTGAAGTAAATTAAGCATATCGTGACATGCGAGAAACGTACTGCATCGTTTTATTAACGTATCGATTCGTAGGGAAAGAAATTTCATTCAATCTACCAAATCCAAAAAATCATAAGCTTACATATAAAACTTGTCATGACAAATAAAGATATGTATGCGTAACTGAAATTCATTTTCAACTTGGGCACTGAAAAACAAATAATTTATCTATATGCGGAAATTTACCATTGTATTATTTATTAAAACACAGCCGTCTTAAATCTTGCGATTTTTATCAATAGTGAAAATAAGACTTTGAACAGGATCTTTAGGTCAATAGACTAAAACTATACTCACTGCACTACAAAGACAAACTAACACATTTGTGGATTAAAAAATATGTAAAAGGAATCTCTTAATTAAAATTGTTTAAGTTGAAAGAAAAATGGTTGTTCTTATATATCTGAAATATCAACTATCTACAGGTCTGTGATCCTCATCTTCAACGAAGAGATTTGGTACGTATGGAATTTAAAAAGGAAACATCGTTCATTCACGTTGACGGAGAAAAAGTACGTCTATTTGCCGTTGCAGTGCTTGTCTTAATATTGTTATTTCTTAGTTACGTACTTTTAAATCATATTAGAAAAGTGTCAATTACCAGAGCAGGAAATATGAGTTTTATGAATGAAACTCTTTAAAATGTAGTTGACAATAAAGTTTGAATGATACTAATATGATATAGTAGAACGATGCTTCGATTTTAAAATGTTATACAGCTGAAAACAATTCATCAGTAATTATAAATAATCATAAAATCAGCAGCTGATTTTCATGTACTGTAGAGTGAATGTTTCATCAAAGTATGGATATATATTTACAACACCAAAGTATATCATCAAACAATCTTAAAGTTCATCTAAATTGTGCTGACTGTTTGTGATATATATTGCATGTTGGACTATCAAATTGACGAAGTATGGTTTGCATACTGATTTGTTTTTTTGTTCGTTTATTTGTTTTATATATATTAAATTTTGGATCAATCCTCATTTGTTATCATTAAAGCTGAACACCGTTCGTAAATAGGCACTGCCGCCCAGGTCAGGTACTGGTAAATAAATCCTTTGATTTCGTTTCACCCGATTGCACACCTGAAACTCGTGGTCGACGTGTAGTATTCCTTTCGTGGCTTTTGGATTAAATGCATTCATTTCTGTTTGTTCATAATGCATTAACCTGGTTATTTGATGTTAGTATTTTTCTGGCTTGACAAAAGTGTGTAATATTTGATAATTTCAACTCAACCGAATAACAAAGCGACACAAGATGGACGTCCACACAGGTGAGATCTCTTCAGCGATATACTTTAAATTGCTTAGAGGTCTGCAGCTTATATAGGGGTTCTTTGGATAGCGGTGACAAAAAAAAAAGAAATATGGCAGACATTGCCTATATACGAGCGCTGTCAGCTTTAACACTTGCCTTACATATTTTCAAAATTTCCAAAAAATAGGACACAAAAAAGATTTAATTTTTTATTTGAATTAAGACACACACATTTCATGTAATATGTTAATCTCAGATACTTAATAAGTTTCAATATTCTTTTTTCAATTTTCAAAGAAATTAAAAAAGCTTTTTCTTCATCAGATTATTCATGTGTAGCTTTTTGTGTGGTATAATTTATGTATCCAACAATATTGCGTGTTAAAGTTGCTTTGTATTTTATGTTTTTCATTGTATAAATAAATTGTATATCCCTTTGTAATCAAGGTCCAACCAAGACTTTTGATATTGTTGTAAAGTTGATCGTTTTCGTCTATTGTTTTTTGCTTTTGTTCCGATATGGTCACAGTCTTGAGGGATTAATATTGTCAGTCTAAACTGTTAATCTGATTCTATATTTTTTAAATTTTCTGTAATAAAAGTAAGCAGTAAGAAATGGTCATTTGGAGTATTTTTTTTTAATTCAAGGGAGTAACATGACGAGACAATCTCGTTTTTTTTTTGTCGCAATAAGAATTATCATCGCCTGTCATATTGTGAACCGAGTTCGATTTATAACCATTTTGTTTCTCGTGTCTGATTAAAAGATAAAATCAGATGCATACAAAATTTATTATTCTAGTGATCAGTTTGAGTTTACAAAAACATTTTTTTTTAAAGAAAATTATCGCAGCTTTTACTCGACATTTAGCGAAAAACCAAAGACAATTCTTATTATCAGTGGGTATGTCTTAACAATGATTGATTATTTTGCACATATAATTAATTATAGTTTTATTGTTTTATTGATTTAAAGCCGATATTACACATTCAGTATTGTGATTAAACTTGCCTACGTCCGTTAACAAGAAGCAACTGCAAACTAACCACAACGTCAATTTATCAAATTTTATTGCTCCTACATTTAAAACACCTTACAACCGAAAGGAAACATTATAATTTTTTTCATTTTACAAATTTCAATATGATTGTATGAGGCCAACATTACATAATATGTCAATGCTGGCCTCATAAAATGATATTGAAATTTGTTTTTTTCCCATCGTTGGTGGTTAGTAAACGAAGTAAGTTATTGCCACCCGAAAGCCAAATTATCTTACAAGTAGCCTACATTCATTCTGTACAATCATATTTACAACCGTCGACATCCGTTTGTGTTGATTAAGTACCTGTCATAATGTCTCTTTGTTTTCATTTCAGTCAATCGATCATTAAAATAAATCTTGATAAAACCGATTACCTTGACTCATTCAATCGTATAGTTTTTGTTTAAGCAGTTTATGTTCATTACAAGGGTCCTCGTTCAAAATTCCTCCTAATTGGATATATACTCAGTGCAATCAATTAATTATGTTGTCGTAGTCAGATAAATGTGGTCTGGTTATATACATTAACACTGTCTGTAAGTCAACTCGACCACAAATAAAACTTGCTCAAACGTTAGACATCATTCAAAGCATAACATACATATATATTAATTTATGTATCGTCTTAAGCAAAATAATAAATACTTTTTATCAGTACCTTGCTGAATTTTGAAATAAGACTGGTTTATTTATTATTTACATGTAAATGACTTAAATGGGTCATTAAAAAAGGAAAGTATATAAGTTGTCTCAGCATTTTCAAACAACCATCCTATTTAGCTTACCGGTTAAACTTTAATTTAAAACTGAAATGTTTTATAAAACGATTGAAAAACGTTTTCACACAATTACATGTAACGTTACACAAACACATAGTCAATTTCCCTGATCTTTTCTGAAAAGTGATCCAAATTTCGTCGTTCGGACGAGTAACTAGACCAAAATTCGGAATCACCACTTGACCTTCAACAAAGTTGACCCTAAGCTTTTTCAAGATGGTCACTAACAATACGACATATCTGATACTGCTCAGCACATTCTATTGCCAGTAAATTCAAAGGGCTGTGAAACGCATATGCTGGACTGGATTTAATGTTTTCTTCAGAAAAAAGATCCGGGTCAAACCTTAAAGTAAATTTAAAGGATCCAAACACATTAAAAAGACCTTTTCAAAAGACTTTTAAAGTGATTTAATATGAATTTCGATGTTAAAAATAAACAAAGAATAATGATGCCAGAATCACACAATTCCAAAAGTTAATATATGTGATTACTTACTGTTTTTGATTTGGAAAATACTTTTCATTTTGGAAACTTTCACCAAAGGCATATATCACAGGCGTCTAAAACACCAACATACAAACAAATAAGAAACTTAATAGTGTATACATTATCAATACAATAAAAAAACAATCCTCCAAAAAAGGATTTAAAAATTGCAATCGTTGTCTTGGCATATAAAATTGATCATCTACATTAAGACAACATTTATAATTCGATCCTATTTTGACTGGAGGTAGGAAAAGCCATGAAATGCTTGTCGTTTCATATTTAGACTAGTTATAGAGATATAATTTATGATAAAAATGCATAAGTCTCAAATAGCATGCGGCAGTGCAGGGCAATTCAGGAAGAACAGGACGTTGCAATGTTAAATTATATGTCAATGTTTTTTCCTTGCATTTTATGAACACATCAATATACAAAAATGTTATAGAAGATAAAATTATTTTTGTGGCAACTTTCTTGCCTTGGAAGGAAGATATTCTTTATACTTATTATGATTTTTTTTTTTGACAAATTCGATTTCTTAAAAAAAAATGGTTATTAATTAAATGGAACTTATTTGAAAATTGTATTCAATATCTAAAAAAAACAACAAAAAACCCAGAAATAAATTCAAAACAATAGAGGCCTTCGTACTAAGCAATATCATAATTTAACAAAAACAACTGGTAAAATCAACATGTCATATTTTTTACTTTATGATCCCAAATTTTAAAGAATGTGATGGCACACAACGAATGCTCAATGAAATTTCTTGAAAAAAGATGTTTATCAACATTTGCATGTATCTTATATCATATAAAAATTCATTGTAATTTTTTTTAGCATTGTACGTTGATAATACAATAGAAATCACTCCAATCCCTATTTATGGAGTACTTACTTTCTGTGATAGTTTCTGTTTTAAAACATCAATAGAGCGATACATTGTTTGGATTTGTTTATAACTCACGTGTATATAAAGACACATGGTCAACGCACTGTGTCCCCTTAAGGACGTTGTTTACTCAGAGTTTGAGTTTTCAAATTTAGATTGTTATAAATTTCAATGTCATGAGTAACATTCGATATGTTCATACATATTATGAATTTAAGCTTAAACAAAATTAGGCTTTTAGCAAAACAGAAGAAAATAAGACTAACTTTTTCAGACTTTGATTTTCACTGGTATATTTTTGGCTGTACTATAATATCAAAAGTTAAGATTTTATTTGTTAGTCAACATAATTTTTTCATATTTTCTGTTGGTTTTATATCACTTTTTTCACCAAGATAATCGTATGGCATTACTTCAAAAATAATGAAAAATGTTAAAAACGATGAAAGACTCAACATCTGAAAATTTTGATCATTGACCTCATACAATTATTACGCCAGCAGAATAGGGTTAGCATAATTAGTATGTATAAAATATATCTATGTATTATCATCATCTCATATTTTGTTACTTGAATCAAAACCTTATACGGATTCGAAAACTGATAGAAGAAATTCGGACTGGGATATCGATTGTCCAGGAAAACTTAATGCTTTGTATCTATTTAGTGTCACTGCCATTCATAAACTGTATTTCATTTTTAAAGGTCATATGAAACGATATCTTAACCATGTTGAGTTGTATGCAGGAATGAGTTCATAAGTGCCTATTTAAGACTGGCATTGTTTTAAGGAGATTTTATGCAAAATATCAGCGCCACAGTCGTTTAAAATTACTTAATCGGGAAAAGGAACATCGATCTACGCGGCTTACCTCCCTTATTTATGATGTCAGCAAGACCCAATCGCCTTATAAAGCTGTGTAATGAACACAATTATCCATGTAATTTTGCAGTAGATAAAAAGATAAAAATACTACTTTACATAAAAACTGATACAATGATCAACAACGACAGTATATTTCTCTCAATATATTAAATTGTATGCGTTTATAAAATTTGTCCATTTGACTGCGTATTCAGTTGTGACTCGATAATGAGTTGATTTTCGTCACAGATCTATATACATTCAAATATATGCATGTAAATATGTTTTGCTAAAATTCGTTTCAATGAATTGTCAAATTCATAGATAACCGATCGTTTTCTTCATTTGCACTTTCGAGCAATTAATAATTTTTTTTAAACAGCTTATAGGCAACATGCTGCCTCATTCGCTTCACGGTTAAATTTTTTGTTTCGTTTTCAAATTAACAAATATGAAAAAAAAGAAAAATGTCTTTAAATATGTTGATTTTGAAACGTGTACTAGTATATGCGGTGTTTTGATTTTACGAGGTATATTACGTGTGCTGTGTAAATTACTCAAAGATACCTTCTATCTCTCTTCTTTCCGCATTTTTTTCTTTCGTTTTTCTTTCGTTCTTTTATGATTATTGATGTTTGTAAATTATATGTATAAAATCTGTTGATTATCTACAAATCCATTTACATTTATTTTTATCAAGCAACCGATTTATTTTGCCGGTACATTTCTAAATCCTTATGCCATATTTCCGCACTCTATTTTCTGTTATATAGATTTATAAAATGATATCAATAATTTGAATTTTTTTACTAACAGTGGCATATCAAATAAAACATATTAGAATAAAATAAGTAAATGATTTAAGTGTTGTGTGCTTTAAAACAAAAAATCAGTATATTTCCTTATAAATTAGGTTGTGATGCGTTAATAATAAAATAACTCATCATGGTTACAAAAATCAAAGACATTCCAAAGTTCAAAAATAAATTATCCCCGAGTACCCAAACTCCGTCACCATAAGAAGAAAACCTCCCGCGTATATTTGTAAATTATTGTTTGTGGTTTTTATCATTTGCAATCACTAAATATAATCTGAAACAATATAATTTATAAAATTATTAACAAAGATATTTTTATTTTTATTCAAATAAGCTCTCTGAATACGACGTTTATCACGCGTGCTTATTATATCTTATAAACCTAACTCCGTCACCCACATGCTCTATGATATGGCAGGGAATGAAGACACATTAACAATAGAGTTAAAACTCCATTTGTATCTAGGCCAAGTTATAATAAGTAAAATTGGTGCATACAATTTAATTTGTATTTAATTTCCTCGAAATGAATTGATCGCCAGAATAAAAATTGGGTCCATGTAACAACAATCATATAATATTCTAAATAGCGATATACCGGAGATATCTATACCCTGTTTATGGCAAAAGTATCGGCATGAGCGTTTTGACGTTATCATCAAGAGTAGTGCATAAAGGCTATTGCGGACTGAAAAAAATGTATTAATTACCTTAATCAAAAATGTATTACGTGAAATGTTTCATCTTGACCTCTCTAAAAATGGCTGACCACCGTAAATAGTCGAATTGGCCCGCATGTCAGAAATATCGATATTTTAGTGCACCCGTGAAAAAGGTTTAGCTGATTTCACACAATTAATGGTGCATAAAATGAACAAGGTTTAATTCTGTTATTTTTTGACACATTCTTAAATTTAACCGTTGCAAATTGTTGACATTTGATTAAAGATTTTTGACATGTAAAAAATTACGTCATAATCGTACTTGATTTCAAACGGCGAGGAGTTTCCCGAAAGTGACGGAGTTAGGGTAGTGACGGAGTTAGGGGGCTATGAGATATATTTTCGTTCTGCTTTAAACAGTCTTTGAACAATTTTCAAGGTTCATAATTTGAATACATTTACAGTGTATCCCTAATTATAATAATAAAACATACTTTTATTTATTTCAACTCCCGTTTGAAACAAGATTACCTATGGTTGTTTACAAACAAATCCACAACACGTGCTATTTAAAATGCTCGACCAAACCGACTGCATTATCGTGTTTATTTATTACAACAAAATCACTAGATACGTTTATTGCCTACATTTATTTTGGAGGCCGTGCCCCATAACAAACAAATTTACATATCAAATTTTATTTCTATTGGGCACAGTCTCCAATTAAAATGTAAGCGATAAACTAGAATAATTAAGTGAATGTTTACACCTTATTGTATTCATCCGCCATTCTTGATAAGGCAAATTTATACTTATGCAGTGAGTTGTCAATAACCAGGGAGGCAAAGTTGGATTTTTTGTACACAATGTAGCTGAATAAATGGAATAAAAATCTTGTAATACGTTTAATACTTTAAGGAACTTATTTCTTGTGCGCAATTAAAAGGCGGTGCAGATCATGAATTTTTGGACGATTGCCAATCCAGACGATTGCTAGAAGGCTGCCGAGCATTAGCTCGACGCCTTAAAAGCTATACACAATATATGAATCTAGACTGGAAATTTCATTGTTCTGATTTTATCTGCATATATCTTACGTTTTTCTGAATTTTATATCCTCCAAGTTTTGAGTCAGCCAATATCTGGCCGCCCATGGTGCTATTGCAGCACATCTAAAAGTCTCGTTTATCACTTGATGTAGATATCTGAAAACAAGACAATATGAATCGCACACTTACGCCATATATTTGACTTAATTAAACAAGGCATTTTAATTTGATTTCAAATCGAAATAGTTTTGTCATAATAGTATTCTCCGTTGACTTTTTTCATTATGTTCACGCTTAGTAGAATACATGTATCTAGATGACACCTGATAGGGAAAAGATTCTGCTTCAAAGTTTGTAGTTACTTCACTGATATTAAATAATATGCATCACACTCATATTTGTTTTGAACAGCTTTTTTAAACAATAAACTTACTTTAGATCCTTTGCTGAATTTGGGTCAACATCCTTGCTACCAAGAACTCTGTTTTGTTCTGGACATCAAGATAAGTGGAAAGATCGAACAACGCCCATGTTAAGACTATATGAAAATTAAAGACAAAAATATAAATATAAAAAAGCAAACTGAATTACATTCGTTCACTTAATAGCTGTGAATAAAAAAGAATGAAATCTAAACCATTTCAATTTACATTCATAATTCAGTAGGAATGAATTTTATTTACAACAGCTAATTAAAAAAAAACCCATTGACATAAGACCTTATTTGCACTGTTCATAAAATTACAGTATCTAAATAGACAACTATTGAAACATTATATGTACTTGTCCCTACGTGTTACAAACAAAAGTAACTGCACTGCATATCTGCGTTATTAACACAGTGGCGTCCCTAGCAAAGTACAATGTTCTTTAACGATCAGTGTTTATATTAAAATTGACGTCTTATTTTGCAATTAATAATTATTAAGAAAGCCTTGGCTTTTGAAAAAAATTACTGTTTTTTTTTTAGCAAAGATACTTATTTTTCCGTTCTCATTAGAATTTGTGTTTGAAAGTATAATTTTGCAGTCTTCAGCTGTTTTAGTGTTTTACACCCTAACAAGCTGGCTTTCGCAATAATAGATCTTGTACAGACCACATAGAAACGCTACACATTGTCATCGAAAAATGTGCAGAATGAATTTCCTCCCTTTACGTAGGTTTCATAGACTATGAGAACGCCTTTGAGAGTGTCGATAAGGAAACAATATTTAAACTACTGCGGCATTATGGAGTACCTAGCAAACTGCATAATATCATCTGCAACTCCTATGAACACTTGGCATATGCAGGGTCATACATGGAGAGCATCTGACGGAACCTTCTGAAGTGAAAACTAGAGTCGATCAGGGATGTCTATTGTCACCCTTTCTACTCATGCTGGCAATAGACTTGATAATGAAAACCGTAACAGACAATAGGAGGAATGGAATACAGTGGACACCATGGGCACAGTTAGATGATTTAGACTTTGCAGATGACATGGTACTTCATTCACACACCAAGGCCCAAATGCAGGAGAAAATTAACGCAACAGCATTAGCAAAGACTGGACAAAACATCAGCAATGCCAAGATCTTAAGAGCAAACACAATATTTAATGATTCGTTACATTTAGAACGAAAGAAAATAGAGGAAGTAGATAATTTCACATTCTTCGGTAGTATAGTGGACCAGTAAGGAGGAACAGAAGCGGACATAAAATCCAGAATAGGAAAGGCAAGAATAGCATTCCTTTCAGGTTCAGGTTCAAAAACATGAAGGATGACAGTATCTACAACAAACATAATCGATACATTTACCAACTCATGTCTGAGACGTATACTCTTTATCAGATGGCCTAAGAAAATTAGTAACGCTGCTTTGCATTATAGATCTAGCTAAGCCCCTATCGAGGAAGAAATAATGAAGAGAAGCTTAAGGTGGATGTGGATAGGGCATACTCTACGCAAGCCACACGATAACAACACAAGGCAAGCCCTATTCTGGAAAACGATAGCGGGGCTGACCAAGAAACACGATATCAATGAATAGGTAATGACTGAAAAGAGGTAGAAAAATCAACCGGATAGAGGGGCCTGCAGAAATTTTGTCAGCGGCCTATTCCTTTGAAGGGGTAGCAGGCACAACCCCCCCCCCTATTTGGATAACATAAAAAGTGCATAAATAATACAAATATTTAAAGAAGATTATTTATCCAACAATAATCACATTAATGGCAGTTTAGTTTTGTTCATTGTCAGAGGTTAATTCACGTTTTCCTATTTGTTACAAATATTCCATTTGACACGTTTGTTTACCATTTTCAAATCTTTGACTTCTGTCATTTGACAATCCAACCAACCGTCGCTCTAATTCATTCGATGCCTGAAAAATAGTCAATTAATTGAGATTGATATATTTTTTTTATAAATTTCAGTGACACAGTACCGATCAGACGCAACCGAGTCCAACAGAAGATAGACCCCAACTAAAATCTGGATTTACTTTCAAGTCTGCTCAGGGTTTACTCAAGGTTTACAAGAGCAGACCAGGTCAGAACCCTGATCAGAACTAGACTCCTGAAAGCAATGCTACATGTGCATTTGGGATATAGAAGGGGCAGGCGGTAAGATGGCTAGAAAAAAGACTTGTCTGTTTTACATTTCAGTGTGTAAAGTGAACCCCACAATCAAACCCCGATGAAATCCAAACTAAACCCCTTAAAAAAAAAAACTAAGGATATTCGTCGAAAAACACAAACCTCTATTTTTCTACAAACCGTAAAGCAGTTTTATGCCCTAAATTTTCAGAACGATAACTTGCGAAGTCCAATTTCAAAATCTATTAAATAAGTATTTGACAATTTTTCCTAATGCATATAAATGTCTTTCTGAAAAAAATTAAAGCGCATTTTACCGAAATGTACTACCTTTCATTGCTCTCGCTTGAATGACGCAACTTGAGATTTAATATTTTGTCTAAAATCACTTACCAGGTCGGTCAAACACATTAGAATGCTCCCTGAACAGTTCTGGTGAACAGATGCTCACAACCATCTCCTTTCCCATCTGAAGAGCAGCTATGTCCCCGTACTTCTGATGAAGACCTAAAAGGTATTCGTGCAGACTTCCAGCTTTCGCAATGTCAGCCAAATTCCCATCTCTTGACATAAGAAAATAACATGAACAATTCTCAGCATCAAACATAATTATTATTATTCACAGTTGACAGAGTTGCAAACATATGAGATAGATATATCTTAAGTTGCTTTATGTTATTAGTTTTATGTTATTTATTATTTAGCAATGGACAATCAAAGCAGCTATAACTGCTGAAATAAAAATTCACAAGAGCCAAGGAAACACAAAAACCCGCAATTACCTGGCAATTGATCATAAAATTCTTTGTTAACTATTTATGGGATCCATTAAGATGCCATTGTCATTAAACTGAACTATTAATTAAGACGGTTAAGCATTATCTCTCTCGTCTCTACACTTACTCCTGTGTTGTAGGATCAGGCCGAGGAATGGTAGTGACTCGTTTGTTTCTGTACTAAAAAGTGATTAAAATATGATAAGTGTACACAAAAATCTACAGTACAGAAAAAAAAACAACCAGCAACTGAAAATATTTGCTCTCAAATATTTTTCAAACCTGTTTTGTCTTGATTCGTTAATATTTGGAAATAATTAATGGTATTACGAATCTTTAAAGGCAAAATCTATATGCTGTGACTTTTTCGGCGTGTGAATCATAAAAAGGCCGAATAAAATGATTAACCACGTAATATTCCTGATTATTTTTTTTACTTTTTTTCATTATTTGAATAAGCAATTTAATTCATCAATATCTTTATACTTTTTTCAGAATAAAAAGTTATCCCAGCCCCTCATTTGAAGGACCAGCCCCTTTTTCTTGATATCAGAAGACTGTTCTTGTTAATTCAAACACATTTTGTTCAACAAGTGTTTAGAAATTCTGTACCGTTCTCAACATATCCGGAGAAGGTCTTTTTAGGGGCCGATCCTGTAACTCCTTTAAGGGACCACAAAACAAAGAAACTATGGTTGCATACTGTAAAGCTCAAATTTTTGAGCCCCTTCTTATCAGTATTGCTATTCAGACTTTTCCTCCATTTTGAGATATTGAGGCTCAAAGTTCTGGACTTCTGGAACCTTAAAATCCCTAATTACGTAATATAGGAGCAAATGATTGCTATGTCTAGGTAAATAACCTTATAATGAACATAATTGCTTCTATAACGTATCACAAAATATTTCACCGTAAAAAGTTATCTTTAAAATACTTTTAGAGCCCTCTCAGCCCCTTATTTAAAGGACCAGCCCCCTTTTCTTGATGTCATAAGAATGTTCTTGTCAATTCAAACACATTTTGTTCAACAAGTGTTTATAAATTCTGTACCGGTCTCGAGATATCAGGAGAGGGGCCGACCCTGTAACTCCTTTTAGGGACCGCGTAACAAAGAAATTATGGTTGCAGATTGTTAAGCTCAATATTTTGAGCATCTTTTGTTCAATTTTGCTTTTAAAAATTTTCCTCCATTTTGAGATATTGAGCATCAAAGTTTTAGACTTCTGGCCTCTTAAAATCCCTAATTACGTAACATAGGAGTAAATGATTGCCATGAACAGGTGGATGTTGTTACAATGAACATAACTGCTTCTATAATGAGCTCAAAATTCTTTTTTGTGACAAAAGTATTTTCATTGTTTAACAAATGTCTTTGTAGGACTAATTTGAACTTATAAACAGCCCAAATATTTGAATAAGGAGGCTCGATTAGTCATCACAGGCTTTTTGGTAGTGATTGGTGTGTTGCATTAATGCATCAATGCCTAGGGTGAGCAATGATCTTGAAATTTTATAATTAAATATATCTAAAGTTGATGTACAAAATAAATAAATGGCAATGCATATTATCTGTGAACATTATCAGATTGATTTTGTTTGAAATTGTAAGATATCTGTGCCTTTCTTAAGCAACATAAACACGCTAGGTGATACATTGATCGAATGTCAGACCCAACTTTAAATTGACGTACGAAGTGATTAAGGTAAACGCAGTGTACCTGTGCGACAGGGGTTATGACGTTGCAAATCTCATTCTTATCTCGATTGTGATATGATATGGTTGTTCTGATCCACTGATAATGTCTAAGACTTCAACTTGTTTATAGAAAATGTAATGTTATTTGTTTAAATGTCACTTTGATTTATTTTTTCAAGCCTTATAAAGTTGTAAGTCGGACAAAGTGAATATGTTATTAGATACTTACCTTTAGCCTTTTAATAGTTTCTGATGGTTAGTTAACTTATAATGGTTTAATTTACTTTAGCTTGTCAGCATTTAATCTGGTGTAGGCGTTTCGTAGTTTATTGGCAAAATGTCTTGATTAATTTATAAGTATAGATTATTAAGAATGGTTTATATATACTCCATTTTTTAGAATAACAAATCAAAATCAATCCACTTTATCATATTAATTATTTGCAACCACAAATCACATCAGATATGATCGGAACGTAGACTGACACAAATTTCACTGCACTTTAAGAAAATCATATTCTTCGCATATCTGTAAATTTATTCTGGATTATCCGGACTACATTCTACATAGAAAAACATTCATAAAATTCAACCTTGACCGTCAACCTCCTTAGTCACCCCGGAAAAAATTCCGAACCGGCCAATGCATTATTTGCTTTTGTTGGCTGAATCATTTGATCAAATGACTTTGTAAGTCATATAAAAATTTGGGAAAGCATTCCCTTCCATTTATACCCAGAATATCAATTAGAACGATGTCAATAATTATACGGACTACCTCTTTTGCATCCTTAAAAATTGTTAAATAAGAAGCGCTCTCCCCAATAGAGAATGATATGGTGTTGATTAGAAGAAGAGTGAAGGAAGACTTTCACAACACAGCTTTCTAAACCATGTGTACATTCAAGAAACTGTCTAATATGTGAACAACGGAAAGTTCTACATGTATGCAAGACTGGCTTTATTGTTCAAAGTTTAAAACTACATTTATCAGCATTGATGTACGATTTAACGTTTACTATGCTGTGTTAACTAACATCGGTTCAAAACCACATGTGGAATTGGACGAAATTGTTAAAGGGACACTGGAATCTTTCCATATAGTTGTTGTCTCTTCTTCACTCACAGCTGTGAATTTCTTTTTTACACAGATACAGGCTATGTTATTGCACAATAACAAATGTAGTGTTTGTAATCGGGTTCGAGATTTATTCGGGATTGAGTTTGTATTAATCAAGTGTGGAGTTTTCGAGATAAACATGGTGTTTTAGTTTCCACGTGTTCTGTGATTTTAATCCCTTCTATTTACCTAGATATTAAAGAGGCGACGAGGTGGAGCATTTCTGCTTGTTTTGATTCAAGAGCTCGAGGACACCTGAATTAAAAGCAAAGTGACAAACATCGGAAAGATTGGTGAATTGGTGAAAGCGGCCGAGAATACCAAAGCTGTTGTGCAAACTTTGGAAAATACGAATGCGACCCTGAATGATGAAGACATCATTGCGATTCATCGTATCCCAGGAAGAAAAGGCTACGATCGACCGATCTTAGTAAGACTAAAGAACAACAATTCAAAATCGGCTATAATGAAACAACGATCGGAGATTAAAAGGAAATCTAAGGGTGCATATCGTCTCAGTGATGATGTAACGAAACTTAATTCCGATCTCATCAACAAATTGGCAAAGAATGACCAAATATCGTCCGCCTGGTATTTTAATGGACATGTTTATGGCAAGGTTGGAGGGGTTAAAGTCATCTTTGACATTTATGACGATGTGGAAGCAAAAATCGGTGACATTATGTTCCGTAAGAATTCCGGATAAAAGTGTTCCGTACTGATGGGCCGTCCGATTAGTGACACATGGTGACTTCCGGTAACATTCTACGTATATTATTTTGACTGATAATATGTTGCCTGTTTATATGCAGGAGCGTGTGTGCTGTCATCACAATGTATATGCTTTTTACTTGTCCATTCCCTTCTATACTTTTTCTTTATCCTCTTTTCTTAATCTTCAATCTTTTCTTTCAATCTCAAATGCATTCGAGTCCCGGTTCCGGTGAGTATCATTTATCGAATTTGAAGAACCTCTTATTTTTGCTACCTAATGGTTAAGATAATATCCGTTAATTGTCAAGGGCTTGGCGACGTTGCAAAGCGCAGGGATGTTTTTAATTACTTGAGATCATTGAAATATAATTTATATTGTTTGCAGGACACACATTTTACAAAAGACAATGAAAATGAGGTCAGAAATTTTTGGGGATCTCAATGCTATTTCAGTTCCTTTTCTTCAAATTCTAGAGGAGTTGCTGTCCTTGTAGATAATAATTTTGATTTCAAGGTTTTTGCTGAAAAAGGTGATATTGATGGGAATTTTTTATTACTTAAGATATCTATAGAAAGCCATGATGTATTATTATGCAATATTTATGGTCCAAATACGGACACCCCGCAATTTTATGAAAATATACAAATGCACATTGATGATATGCAATGCCAGAATGTTATCTGGTGTGGAGGTTTTAATTTGGTTTTAGATCCTACAATAGATTGTTATAATTATAAGGGTATAAATAACCCGAAAGCTAGAAATAAGGTTTTAGAAATGATCGAGACTTATGCATATATAGATCCTTTTAGACAGTTACATGAAGACTTACGTAGATATACATGGAGGAAACGATCCCCTCTTAAGCAAAGCAGATTAGATTTGTTTTTGATATCTGAATCATTGTTGTCTAGTTTAGAAACATGTACAATAGAATCCAGTTACAGGTCAGATCATTCGGCCATAAGCATGTCACTTGTCTTTAATGATTTTAAGAAAGGAAGAGGGCTGTGGAAATTTAATAACTCCTTACTTTATGATAATGATTATTTAGAGTGTATTAGAGATTTTATACTTCAAGTTAAGAAACAATATGCTTTACCAGTTTATAACATAAACAATTTACATCAGTTGCCAGATGAAAATATTCTTTTCACCATTAATGATCAGTTATTCCTTGAAACATTGTTAATGGAAATACGAGGTAAAACTATTTTTTATTCATCATATATTAAAAAGAAAAAAGATAAACAGGAAAAAGAATTGGTGAAAGAAATTAAAGACATTGAAAAGAATATTTCTGAAAGCAATGTAGATTTACTATATAACAAAAATCAGGACTTAGAAAAGCTTAGAAAACATAAATTACAGGGCAATTATATTAGAAGTAGAGCAAAATGGATTGAAGAAGGAGAAAAACCATCAAGTTATTTTTGTAAACTGGAGTCCAGGAATTTTATTAGTAAGATTATACCAAATTTGGAGTTGGATTCAGGGGAGGTAATATATGACCAGACAAAAATCCTGACTGAAACTAAAAGCTTTTATACCAAATTATATGAAAACAAGTTAGATGATGTCAACTTTGGTTTAAATAATGAATTAATGTATGCTGACATTCCTAAACTGTCCGAAACGGAATCAGATTCTTTAGAGGGTGAAATTACTTTTAGTGAGGCTTCAAAAACACTTTCTTGTATGAAAGCTAATAAATCACCTGGATCTGATGGTTTTTCTTCAGAATTTTTTAAGGTTTTTTGGAAATACAATGGTGTTTTTGTTGTTAGATCTATAAATTATGGATATAAAAATAATATATTATCAGTCACACAAAGACATGGTGTAATTACTTTGCTACCTAAAGGTGACAAAGCTAGACACTATATTAAGAACTGGCGTCCTATAACTTTATTAAATACTGTGTACAAAATTGCATCTGGGTGTATTGCTGCTAGATTAAAAAAATATTTACATAAAATTATAAATCCAGATCAAACTGGATTTATGTCTAATAGATATATTGGAGAAAATACAAGGTTAATATATGACATAATGCAATATACTGAAGATGAAGAAATTCCCGGTCTTTTATTGCTTATCGACTTTGAAAAGGCTTTTGATACCTTATCTTGGAATTTTATACAACAAACTTTAGATTTCTTTAACTTTGGTCCCACTATTAGACAGTGGGTTAAGATTTTTTATACAAACATAACATCTGCGGTTAATCAAGGTGGCAATCTCTCTGAAACTTTTAATATTCAGAGGGGGTGTAGACAAGGAGATCCATTATCCCCTTATATATTTCTGATTTGTGCAGAAATTTTGGCGATACAAATTAGAAAAAAATGAAAAAATTAAAGGTATAACAGTTGGTAATATAGAAAAAAAAGATTTCGCAACTTGCAGATGACACCTCGATTATCCTGGATGGAC